>NW_015163143.1:23306-29559 GCF_001447785.1 Gekko japonicus
TGGCCTAATATGCTAATGAGTTTCTGCTGTTGGGTGTGGCCTATTATGCTAATGAGTTCCTGCTGGGCTTTTTCTACAAAAAAAGCCCTGCAAAAGCTTATACCTGGAATAAAATGTTGCTGGTCTTGAAACTGCAATGAGACTTCAACTTTGTCTTCTCTTTCTCTTTCTTCACCTCCCTCCCCAAAAGAGGAGGAGCAGCCCCAGAGATGGAAGCAGAAGTTCTCTGCATGAGAAAGAGAGAGAGAGAGGATTGTCTTTGTATCTCTCCTGCATGAAGCAGGAAGCAGCCATGGGGCTGTATGTGTGAGAGAGGGGGGTGTGAGAGAGGGGGAAAGGGAGAGGGAGGCAAGAGGCTGGAAACAGGAAGCAAAGAGCCAGTGAGAGAGCTGGGAAAAAGCAAGGTAGGGTGCAGCTGCAGGAGCAACCCTGGGAAAGGAAGCAGGAGAAGGTTGTTTAGGGGGCTGGTTTTGAGACTTGTGCAGGATGGATTTAGCCCATGGGCAGCACATTTGATACCCTTGCTGTAAAGGTTCCTGGGCTATGAACCTATGAAGCTCTCTTACACTGAGTTGTATCATTTAGGTATAGGCATGAACTGGGAGAATGCAGTTTGGTTTATGGTCCGTGACATTCCCCATTTGTGAACTGTCACAAATTTTTAGGCACCTCACAAACTGGTTCAGTTTGTGAGTCAGTAGAATCCCCCCCCCCGCATGCTAGAGACACCAAACTCACAGGGGATTTCTGACAGACCCTCCTCTACCTGCCCTCCAAGTTTGGTGAGGATTGGACTTACAGGGTCTGAGTTATGGCCCCCCTCGATGGGTTTTTTGTTTATTCACCATTAGCAAAATACACTGTACAGATAAGAGATGACCTATTGTGAATTGTACAAATGCGATGGAAAGGGGTTGTCAAACAGGGGCTTGCTTGTACAGGGAGATATTTGTTGAGGTAGATGTTCGCTGAGGTGGATGTTGTTCTGTGAGGTGGGTGTTTTGTTATGGGGCAGATATTGTTTCATTAAGTAGGTGTTAGGAGAGGGAGATTTTCTTTGGAGGGTAAAAGGGGGGCTTTCTCAGTGGGGGGATTTAAGTGAGAAAGGGTTGGGTGTGGAGCCTGCTCACCCCCACCTGGCAGAGGTGGTCATCCTCCCACCCAAGTGCCAAGGATGCAACCCACGGGCCATATACTGGCTCATCCAGAGAGGAGGAGGAATGGGGGGGGGACATACAAGGTGATAACAGGAGGCCTGGATCTTACTCTGTGAGTTCCAGAGAGGGGGGGGGGTTGACCTTGAGGAAGACCAACTCATCCATCCTAGCCGGGTCCAGGTGGGAGCAGTGGGGGCTGAGAATGTCTCCCAGGTGGAAGAACACCTGCTGACCCTGGACACTGGTGGGAAGACTGGAGAGAAGATGGCCATGCAAGAGAGGTCAGGCTGGATGACAGCCTTGCATGACCAGTACTCCAGGTGATCAGCATCAGCAGGCTCTGAGAACACAGTGAGTTATTCCCTCACCATCTCCTCTGCCAAATCCTCTGCCATTGCATGCCTGGAATCCCCGCTGCTACTGACTTCCCAGTTCACCACTGATTACCAGTAGTGGGGCTTCTCCCTGGTTGGGCTGTTTGAGGCAGAGGTGCTGGGCTGTGGCTCCCCCTCCCCCACATCGGTAGTGTTCTGGAAAGGCTTAAGGACATGCACCATGTAGGAGAGGGTCAGCCAGTCATTGGAGCTGATGCTGAGTTTCTCTTTCCTGTGCAAGATGGTCACGGAAGAGATGACATCCTGCACCATGCTCTTCTGCTCCACCAAGCGTGCAATCATGGCATAGGTGGCGTTCCAGCAGGTGGGTAAGTGCAAGATGAGTCCCCTTCTCCTGCCTCTTACACATAGACAGGCAGACTTGATCCTGTGCAGAAAGTGGGTGGCCGGGTGCTGGCAGATTTCCAGCAAGGCCTGCATCTTGAGGGTAGCAGCATCTCAGGTGGCCTTGACAGTGCTCCCCAGCCCCAGTGTTTCCTTCACCACCAGGTGAAGTATATGCACCAGGCAGATGGGGCCCTTGAGGCACACAGCCTTCACTGCTTCCTGCATGTTGATGCCAGTGTCCGTGACCATGTAGCCACGGATGATGTTGCCACCAGCCCCCCACTCCCTCAGTAGACTCTGTATCACAGCGTCAATGTTTTGCACCACGTGGCCTTCATTCATCCCCTGTACATGGAGCAGAACTGCTTTGTAGCCTGGTGGCAGGACTGTTCCCTGCTAGGACCTGGGACATGCCCTGACAGTCCAAACAGAGAGGTCCTCTGGTTGCCACTAGTGGGTAGTGAGGGAGAGGTAGCCATGCTGCTTGCTGCTTCAGAGGCCTGCTGTGAAGTGCATGGTTTTGCCTTGCATTCTGGAGAGCTGAGCCTTGACCATCACCACTGTGGAGCAGTGCATGGAGGGCAAGACTCATTGACTCATGATCCTCTGTGACAGGAGACAGGCAGTCATTTTGGCAGGTGCAGGTTCAGTAGGTTCAGGAGTATCTAGAATAGATCCTTTGCAAGCTAGAGGCACTGAACTTGGAGGGCATGTAGAGGAGCATCCAGGAGAGTTATGCTGTGAGTTCAGTGTCTCTAGTTTGCACAGAATCTGTTCTATACACTCCTGAACCTCCTGAACCTTCTGAACCTGCACCTGTCAAAATGACCAAGGTTCAGTGTATAGAATGGATCCTGTGCAAATGAGAGACATTAAAGTCACAGTGAACCTTCTCCAGATGCTCCTGTACATGACCTCCAAGTTGTTGCTTCGAAGTTCTGTAAACATTTTGATTGTGCGGAGACACTCACAAACTGACAGGAACCTCCACAAACAGCTTGAAAGTTCGTGGAACGTTTGTGCCGGGTGACCTGCCATGAATCTGACTTTGCAAAGCACAAACCGGCCAAAATTCATCAGAGACGTTAGTTTGTGAGCCGGTTCATGCCCATCCCTAGTATTATTGGTCTGTCAAGCCTAGAATTATTCCGTCTGAATGTGGCTCTCCAAAGCCTCAAGGTAAACTTTTTCTTAGCCTTGCCACTAAGGATCCTTATCTGAAGGTCTGAGCCTCAGACCTTCTGCATGCAAAGCTTGTGCTACACCATTGAGCTACAGCTTTGAAAAGAGCCACCCAGGGCAATACAACTCAATTTCTCTTTCAGTTCACAAGTCCCTGTCTCCAGTGTCACGAATACAGAATGTTGGTTGTGCGGGGGATGCATTTAGAGCCAGAAACCAACCTAACAGAAAGGGTTCATTTGAATTTTTAAAAGCATCTGGCTGTGGAGAATCCCTCAGAGTCCCTTAACGGGATGAGTTTATTTCTCTTGGATGCCAAGAAAAGTGTGTAATTGTTAACTGTGTACTCATCCGCCTCTAAATAAGGGGCCATTGAGGTACGATAACAGAGGATGTCCAATTTCTTCTTGCTGTCAACTTGGCCTGGATTTCTTTTTACAAGCACAATAACTGCTGATTTAGAGAACTTTTCAGAAGATGATCGGCTCTGTGGAATCTCCAGGAAGAAGCCAGGAAATCAGGAGTCCTTAAGGGAGGATGGAGTTTGGGCAGGAGAGGCAGTTCAGTGGGGATGTTATTTATATATTTATTTATTCAATTTATACCCCGCTCCATTCCCCGCAGGCAGGGCTCAGGGCAGCTTCCAACAATTAAACATACAATAATACAGCATATCACAGTTTTAAAGCCAATTTGTTACAAATTAAAACCTAACGCTGCATTTACTACATCATATCAGATGGCACCCTATTATCCATCACAGGAGGACAACTGGGGGCAGCTAGCACAGAGAAAGTGTGTGGGGGGGACGAGGCCAGCAGATCTTACTGGTCATCACTGTCCTCAACCATATCCTCGGCTGAACACCTTGGTATTACAGACCCTGCAGAACTGAGCCAAGTCCCACAGACTCCACGTCTCACTAGACAGAAAGTTCCACGAGGTTGGGGACAGAGCCAAAAGAGTCCTGGCCCTGGTCGAGGACAGCTGGACGACTCTGGGGCCAGGGATTACTAATAAGTTGTTACTAGAAAAGTATAGTGCTCTCTGAGGGGTGTATAGGAGTCCCACAGATACGATGGTCCCAGACTGTGTAGGGCTTTAAAGGTAAGTACCAGAACCTTGAACCTGATTCGGTACTCAGTCTGGAGCCAGTGCAGTTGATAGAGCACAGGTTGTATATGTGCTCTCAGGGGGGGTCCCAGTAAGGACCAGTTGAAGCTTCCAGGGTAAGTTCAAGGGCAGCCCTGTGTAGAACAAGTTACAGTAGTCTAATCTAGAGGTGACCGTTGCATGGATCGCTGTGGTCAGGTCAGCACAGGACAGGTAAGGGGTCAGTTGCCAAGCTTGGAGATGATGGAAAAATGCCATCCTAGTTGTATTTGTGACCTAAGCCTCCAATAAAAAGGATGCATCTAGGATCACACCCAATCTCAACCCTGGGGTCTGCAGACGGGGGGAGAAAGCAGGGGAAATGGCCTCACTCTCCTCTGAGGCGACGGGCACCCCAGACAGTTCAGCGGGAACGTCGGCCTGAGCCTGGACCTGCTGCCGCCGCAGTCGTCATGGCCCGCCAAGGCCTGAGGCACGTTGGAGGCCAGCCTGCAAGCGAGCGGGGACTGGTGCACCGCTGGGGTGGGGGGCCATGAAGGTGCCCCAGAGGCCACCGGATGCAGCAGCGCCCTGAGGTCTGGGGAGAGGAAAAAAAGCAGGGGGGAAGGCACTCACTTTCCTCCGATGCGGCAGACACCATGGCCCCTTCACTGCCCACGGGGTCGTCGCCCAGAGCCTGGCCCTGCCGCCACTGCTGCTGCCGTGGGCCGCTAAGGCCTGAGCTGCGTCAGAGGCCAGCCTGTGAGCGGATGGAGCCTGTTGCACCGCCAGGGCAAAGAGCTGCCAAGCTGGAACGGAGCCTGCCGGATACAGCAGGGGTCAGGGGGGAGGTGTGGGGGGGAAGCGCCACACTTTGCGACAATGCGACGGGCGCCCCACCCCCTTCACAGGTCACTGCATCTTCAGGCTGACCCCAGTCCTGCCAGCACCGCCGCGCCCGCTGTGGCCCACAGCCAGCCTCCGCGCAGATGGTGGCTGCCATGCCCTTGCCCCGCCGAGCCGTCAAGGTGGCCCAGAGCCTGCCGGCCACAGCCGGCCAAGAAGCCACTCGCCACACACCGACCCCAGGAGCAGGGGAAGGTTGGGACGTGCGGTGGGGGGGAGACTTCTAGCGCTCGTTGTCTTGAGCCTACAACGGGCTTCCCTCCTAGTCTCTAATAAAGCATCACTGCCGATATTGTTGTGGCGAGTGTATTAACTGGGGACCTGACAAATGGGTCCTAGGCCAATGTGTCCTCCAGGAAGCCTGCAGTAATGCCATAGAGTTCACCCTCCAAAGCTGCCATCAGTTGTGATTCTGGGAGAATTTCAGCCCCCATGTGTAGGTTGGCAACCCCAGCTATGGCTCAGTGATAGAGCACCTGCTCTGCATGGAGAAGGTTCGGAAGGTTCCAACTTCAGCTAAAAGGATCTCAGGGGCAAGCTATATGATATATTTTTGAATGAGTCATGTCGGGGTTCTTCAGACCTGACTCACTTTCCCTGTAGCCACAAACCAGCTGAGGGGAATGCCATGTTTAAAGCCCGTAGGAGTTCAATTCAGCTTGAGATTGGGGCACAGGGGGAGGAATGGCTCTAGCCTTCCCTCTTGCACTGTTCTCCTGAGCTGAAATGGCCCTGGTGGGGAGTGATTTGCATCAACTTGGATGTGGATCTTGTGCATGTGGGAAACTCAGACCCAATTTGTTGAAAGAAGGTATTGCTCAAGGTCAAATACCACTAAAGTGTTACTTAAAGGCATATGTCTCAAACATAATAAATGAGAAAATCGTGCATGGAGATTAAACTGTAAATCTTTTAGTATGATCCACATGTACTTATTGCTTATTAAAGCACAAAAGCTATGAAACAAATACAGAAGTATAAAGAGGCCTTCCTAAAGCAAGAACCACTTTGCTGTAAGGAGTGCTGTGAGGAGTAATGAGCCCTTGTGGGAGTATGATAAGGCATGCAAAATATGTAAACTGTGTGGTTCCATAAGAATATATTGGCTCTGAAGAAGTAGAATCGAAACTCTCTTGGCTGACAGGAGACGTCAGCCTGGTTTCTCAGCCTCCCTACAGGCCTGAAAGTTTGAAA
>NW_015163143.1:30586-40235 GCF_001447785.1 Gekko japonicus
AAAAAAAAATCAAACACAATTCATCAACACAGCAGTAACAAAAATAAAGAATCCACATAGCATGTATAATTATTATGGGAATCTGATATGCATCCTGTTTTGAAATAGATTTCTTCTTCAGATTCATTCAAAGATGAAGGTCAATAAATTTTCTGTGTAAATGACAATGAGAGGCATTAGCACTAATTACTCATTACCTAAAGCATGTTGAAAACATTACTATGGAGAGAAACCTCAGCTTGGAGCAGCTGCACTGAATTATGTGGCTGCTGTAAGTATGTACTCCCATTTTATCATCCAGACCTCCCTGAAGATTCCTGTACATATATGTTCCTTTTATATTAAACCTACAAAAATTGAGGGGGTGGTTCTTTTTTAAAAAGTAGACCCTCACATGTCCATACGTCTGTGAAAGAAAGCACCACTGCTTAGTTCAATAAGCATAGTCTTAAGAACTGTGACTGGCATCCCTAAAAAAACCTCTGTTAAACATGAGATTGTAACATACATATGCCATCCTGTTTAGGCACTCCTGCAAAGACCCTGGTTATTGCAAGGCAAATCCTTCCTACTGCAGCTGGTCCAGTAAGATTTTCTTGTTATTTATAAATTACTTCTTTTAAGGGAACGCATACACTTGAAGCTATGGTGACTATTTAAACTTGTAACCTAGTATCAATAGCTGTTGGAAGGACAGCCGCCAAATGAGAAATCCAAAACTTATAATGCAGATTGGAATTTTAAAATCAAACAACCTGATACAAATATGTTGTATACCTTATTACGTCTTATAAAATGAATATTGTAATATGAAGCAAGTAAGATTGAAGTAGGGTTAAAACCATATGGCATATAGGTCTTAAATCTGAATATTCACTCTGCCTCCATATGTGATAATACAATTCTGTGATCATTATATGGATGGATGTGTAAATTCTCAATCACAAAAATTTGAAAATCTATATATCTGTGTCCTTTTCCTACAAAATGTGAAACAAAGGAGGCTTCCATAAAAAGCAGTCCTGATAAGAGACTGATATTCTACTATGCAGCTTCTACTGGAATGACCACTCCTACCAACATGTCCACATGGTATAACCCGTTGAGAATAGCAATTTGAAAAAAGATATAAAGGGAACTTCTGATGATCTTGTGGATGTACAAAACACTGAGTTTCAATAGAGAGAAGACAATCAGTGCATATCCCACACTGAGAGCCAGTTTAGTGTAGTGGTTAAGTGCGCAGACTCTAATCTGGGAGAACCAGGTTTGGTTCCCCACTCCTCCACTTGCAGCTGCTGGATGACCTTGGTCAAGCCATAGTTTAGTCAGAGGTGTTCTTGAAAAGAGCAGTTTCTGTCAGAGCTCTCTCAGCCCCACCTACCTCACAGGGTGTCTGTTGTGGGGAGGGGAAGAGAAAGGGGTTTGTAAGCCACTCTGAGTGAAGGGCAGGGTATAAATCCAATTTCTTCTCTTCTTCTCTCTCTGAAAATGTCCCATAGTAGGTACTCTTTGTATTTGTATAGAAATATGATCAATATCTGAATGGGTAAAAAGATTCCTAAACTTCTTTGTTGTCCTAAATCCAATATCTGGGAAATAACTGAGCCTTGGAATTTTTTTTTTTTAACTGCATGCCAATGTTTACATATTCGTTTTTGTGGTTTTGGAGGAACACAGCCAGTCAGATTTGACTGCACCTAGCCAGATGGTGGTCTAACATAAGAACATAAGAACATAAGAGACGCCAATGTTGGATCAGGCCAAAGGCCCATCCAGTCCAACACAAAGGCTCATTCAGTCCAACAGGTCAAAGGCCCATCCAGTCCAACACTCTGTGTCACACAGTGGCCAGAAATACCAGTGCCATCAGGAGGTCCACCAGTGGGGCCAGGACAGTATACAAGTATACTGTATACAGACAGTGGGGTCTGACAGTATACAAGGCATCTTCCTGTGTTCATATCAGAAGTTCAGGAAACTCTGGCTTGGGCAGATGGATTGTATACAAATGATGGCAGTAAACATGTGAAGTAAATAACAGTGTGGTTGTTATAGGAGGGCAGATTAGTGTCAAGAAGCTTTTTCAGCTTGTCAGGCTCCCAGGTGGCATCCTGCAGATAATGCTTTCTTCCGTGTAGTCTTAGCTTTCTCCATTCATTAATATTTGCCGAAGTGCTTGGAGATCCACCCACGGAGGCATCAAAGCTGTGCAATTATTATTTTATTATAGGCAGTCTGTGTAGCATGTTGGGAGCCTTTGAGATGAAAGGCACCCTATAAATGTAGGTTATTTCCCATAATGGAGACGAATATGCCAGGCAAGAATGAATGACAGCTTTAACACGCTATCGACAGCCAAGCCTTTTAAATGGAATATTCCCACGGGGGCCGCAACAGAAAGGGAACCGTTTTGCTCTGCAATTGAGATGCAATATCATTCCTTAAACTTTACAGAAAATACCTGGTGGGGGAAAAAATCAGTCTGGAGCAGAACAAAGCGGCCCTTCTCTGCATCTGGCAAGAGGTGTGTAAATGATAATCCGCCATGGCTGTTTGCTGCAGGAGGAGAAAAGCTCAGCGGAGAGATCTGGGGGGGGGGCTTTGCGGGAGGGATACTGCCCGATCTGCATTCCGGCCACACAGCCCTGCTCAGAAATGTCAAGTCCTTTCCACAAGACGACCTCCGTGGCAAGCAGAAATGCTGTCTACTGGCCATGGACTGGAAACAGGAAACCTCTAGACTGAAGATCTCCTGAGTAAGCTTGCCAGCCTCCAGGTGGTCAGAACCAACCGCGGACAATAACGAAAGCAATTTACAAATTATATTTGAAAGTTCCAATCGTATAAAGCCCAATAAAGCACAATAAGTTCCCAATTTCAACATTCAAAATGCATATTGAACGTTGAAATTGGGACCTTATTGTTCTTTATTGGACTTTGTAGGATTGGAACTTTCTAATATAATTTGTAAGTTGTTTTCACTATTGTCCACGGTGTTTCTGTTTTTGGTTTTGATCTTCGCTTGTGGTTCTCTCTGGTTGCTAACCTCCAGGTGGTGGCTGGAGATCTCCCGGTATTACAACTGATCTCCAGGCGACAGAGATCAGTTCACACGGAGAAAATGGCTGCTTTGGAAGGTGGACTCTATGGCGCCGTGTCCCACTTCTCTCCAAACCGGGCCTTCCCCAGGCTCCACCCCCGAAATCTCTAGGTATTTCCCAACCCAGAGCTGGCAAGCCTGGTCCCAAGACACAGAACACCTCAAGACAGGTGGAGACCTTCTCTTTTTACCATCTCAGCAACCAGCCACTCAGGAATCTGCTCCTGCACAGACCTCCATAGACAGTGAGGAAGAATTTATTTATTTATTTGATTTATACCCCACCCTCCCTGCCGTGTTTCCTTCATGCTGAAACCCTCAGATACCAGCCATGCCTCCCCAGAAACTACTCCTAGCATCCTGTCCTTTATCACCACATCAGTCCCAGAGTGGTAGGAGAGTAATGATGTAGCATCTCTGGAGCATGCACCTCATGCCTTTCAGTGGGGAAGCAGAGCTAAGGCCACACAGAACAGTATTCCAATCCACCATGACAATCTACATTGCGAAGAAGTGGAGAAGTAGAGCAAAGAAGCAGCCGTGGGTGGCTAACATTGTCCCCGCCCCAAACTTTCCACTCTTCTCTTCCTTTCCTTCCCCATGTTTTCAAGGACTTAGAACACTAAAAGGTAAAGGCAGAGGTTCCCTTGCTCAAAAGCCAGTCGAATCCGACTCTAGGGTTGCGGTGCTCATCTCCGTTTCAAAGCCGAAAAGCCAGCGCTGTCCGAAGACATTTCCATGGTCATGTGGCCGGCATGTAGCAGGAACTCCTTTGCATATTAGGCGACACACCCCTAATGTAGCCAATCCTCCAAGAGCTTACAGTAGCCCCTGTAAGAAGAGCTCTGTAAGCTCTTGGAGGATTGGCTACATTAGGGGTGTGTCGCCTAATATGCAAAGGAGTTCCTGCTACAAAAAGAGCCCTGACTAAACACTGAGGCGCACGGAACGCTGTTACCTTCCCACTGAAGTGGTACCTATTTATCTACTTGCAATTTCTTGCTTTCGAACTGCTAGGTTGGCAGGAACTTAGAACACTAGCAGGGGTAAAAGCCTCTAAGGGGAGGTTTCCGAGGGAAAGTGGCTGGCTGGAGAAAAGTTGAACGCTCCTTTGCCCATTCTCTGTTACAAAGTTTATAATAGTTGAAATGGGTACTGGTACTAAAGAAATGGCCCAGGCTTACCCAATCTCATCCGATCTTGAAAGCTAAGCAGGGCTGGCCCTGGTCAGTATTTATTTACTTATTTATTTAGAGATTTATATCCTGCCCTACCCCACAAGCGGGCTCAGAGTAGCTCACAACATATCTGCAATTGAGCAGTTCCATAAAAACATTTAATCATTAAGAACATTGAATCATTAATAGCATCAATTCCAACAATTTAAGATTTAAATAACTAATTAAAATTATCTGACTGGCAGCTTGGTCGTTAGTAATAGTCTAGTGTACACTGAATTTATGCCAGAGAAGGTGGTGAATCGCTGTGATGAAATAGCTCAGCCACTCCTGGCACCAAAAAAAATAGCATTTCCATGGAGTGAATGAGGCAGTTGAGGCAGGGGAGAGGCCGATGTTCCTTGATGTCCGCCACCTCAGGCAAAGGTCTGGTGGAACAGCTGCATTTTACAGGCCCCGTGGAATTTCAACAGATCCTGCAGGGCCCTGATCTCAGGTGGGAGCATATTCCACCAGGCTGGGGTCAGGGCTGAAAAGGCCCTGGCCTTGGTTGAGATGAGACGGATGTCTTTTGGGCCGGGGTCTACTAGGCGGTACTGGTCAAAAGAGTGCAAGGGAGAGCCAGTTTGGTGTAGTGGTTAAGTGTGCTGACTCTAATCTGGGAGAACTGGGTTTGATTCCCCACTCCTCGACTTGCAGCTACTGGTGTGACTTTGGGTCAGTCACAAGTTCTCTCACTGTTCTCTCAGGAGCACTTCTTGAAAGAGCTCTCTCAGCCCCACCTACCTCACAGGGTGTCTGTTGTGGGGAGCGGAAGGGAAAGGAGTTTGTAAGCCGCTCTGAGACTCCGAGTGAAGGGCGGGGTATAAATCCAATCTCCTCTTCTTCTTCGGGGCACATTTGGATAGGAGACCAGGGAAGTCCAGGGTTGCTATGCAGAGGCAGGCAGTGGCAAACCAGCTCTGAACATTTCTGCCTTGAAAACACGACGGGATTGCCATAAGTCGATTGTAGCCTTGTTGCACTTTCCACCACCAAAAAAGAAAATAAAGGAAAAGAATACAGATATTTTTCTGACCAAGGCAGAACAGTGAAAATGGCCCTGATAACATGGGAGCCAATGGGAGCGATGCTTTGAAGCAGCAAATAGAAGCTGTGGGCTGGGGATTGGGAGTCTTGACAGTTGGGAGTTAGGTTTTGGGACCTGGTACCCGGCAGCTGGAGAGTTTGGGAAAGGGTTAGCGTAACAGGGGAATGGGGAGGACAGAGTGCTGGGACTGCAGTGGCTCTGAATCTGAGAGAGAGACAGAATTACAGCAGAGATTTGTGGATTGTGTATAATGTGTTCCCCCCCCACCCCCCGGGCATGTCTCCTATTAAAACCTTCTCTCTGTACACTGTTTATACTTACCTCAGGCAGAGTGTTTTTTTCTTTCAAAAAAACTTTACTCTTGTTCAGGTTTTTTTTTAAGGAACGACCTCGTAGCTGTCAGTTAAGGTGATGGGATACTCCCTCACCCCTCAGTTAGTTACAGATCCAGGCTTACGTGGGTTTATACCAAAGCCCAGATTCTATCCTCTTGAACCTCAGTTCCTACAGGAAATCTTGTAGGGCAGTGGGAAAGGCAGGGATTGTGCCAGAAAATCCTTCAGGGTTGTGTCTAGTCCCAGGCAACAGCCCCAACTGAATCTGAAATGAACCACAAATGAATGCCATTTTTGTGCCCAGGCTTAGTGCTTGCCATCTTCCATGCTAACATTGCTGCCAGTAGCAGGACCACCTAACTCCCGTGACCTAAGTGCTTTCAGCTACCATATCCCTCTTGCCATTGTGCAGAGGCACCTATTCAGGCCTTGACAGGAGAAATTGTGCACTGACTAGATACAGGATGGGTCATGGGCCTTGTGTATACACCTTCCCTTTGTTTGTACAACACAGTTAAGGCATAGCATAGTTATTATGTCATATGGTATCATCTTCATCCAGCCCAGTTCTTTGGAACAGCTATGGTTCAGCTATGGAACAGCTATGAAACAGAAATGGTGGGAGGTGGGTGAAAAGTTTTGTTTGTTTAAAGGATTTTGGAAGTGGAATGATATAAAATTGCTTCTGATGGATATAGGCATTCTACTGTCCTCTTAGGCCAAGAAGTTATTGCAGGCTTGTGGTTTGAGCTTTGACTGCCCATTGTGATCTAAAGTGATGTTATGCCACCATTACTGTTCATTGTGATCTAAGTGATGTGATACCACCATCATTGCCCATTCTGATGTAAGGAGATACAATGTCACCATTACTGCCCATTGTGGTCTAAGGTACTATGATGCTCCCATCACTGTCCATTGTGAGATAAGGTGATGCAATGCTGCCATCATTGTTCATTGTGATGTACAGCGATGTGATCACCATGATCATTTTTCATTATGTGCTTGCGTGTTTCTTTGTCCTACTGTTGTCAATGGTTAAACAAGTCTTACAGGGTGGGGTTTTTTTTGGGGGGGTTGCATTTGTGTGTGTGTGTGTGCCTGTGCCTAGAAGTCATGGCGACCTCTGGCAACTCCTACTGGGGCATGGAGGACATTCAAAGAAGTGGCTTGGTAGCCCGCCTCTGCCTCTCAACCCTGGTATTCTTTGGAGGTCTCCCATCCAAATACTTGCCTGAAGCACAATTGCAAGATGGGGGCCTGCAGCATGGGTGATGATGCTTCTATCACACCACCTCAAATGCTTCTCTTCTCTGATTCCAACCTTAACCAACATTGACACCATTGTGTCGCCTCTGTGCCTTTGAGATTGCTTGGTGTGAAATACCATTAAACTCACAGACCCAGAAATCCAAGAGTTTCAAGTGCTACAGCTCTTTCTGCTCCCCCTCCCCAGTTTTGGCACCCCCCCGAAATCTCCAGGACCAATCATGGCAGTTGTGTCAGAGGAAAAAGAAATTCCTGCCGTTTGTTTCTCTGCGCAAAGTCTCCTCTAATGGCCCACTCAGGGGGAACCTCTCTCTGTCTCTTCAGAAGCCATCGTTTTGGGGAGGTTTAAAAGAAAACTGGTTGGTTGCTCAATTAGGTTTGATTGGCCCCTTATCATGTAATTTGATCTCTCTCCACCTGCCATTGAAAGAACAAGAGCCTCTCTCAGCACTGTGGGGCATTTCTTTCAACTTTGCAGCCTTCCTGGGCAGCTTGTTGCTTGGAGATAAAAATCATTGCATGAGGCTAGGAAAATGGACGGCCTTTTCCATTCTTGAATATCATGAAAGCTAATGCCGTGTTTTCAGACTAGGATGCCCAAGCAATCTTTTCCCCCCTTCTCCCTGTTCCTCAAGACTGCAGAGAAAATCTGCTGATAAGAAGGAACATTAGTTGGTTTATTTTCCTTTCCTTTATTCACATCTCGTTGAGAATCCTTTTAAGCAGGAACATTGTTAGAGTACCTTGTATTATTGTAGGTCTTCAGTCCATCCAGCAAAACATACTTCTTTTGTTCAAATACAGGACATGCTGGCTTAGGGGGCGGAAAAATACAACCCCATATGGTATCTCTTTCTGGCTATGTCTGCAGGCAGGGGTGGGTGGGGGGGGGCAGGAGGAAGATCTGATACAGTGACCTTTGCTAGGAAGGGAGCGCTTGTTCTTGCAGAATATCTCAAAGCTGGAGAGAGAGAGAAAAATGGTGTGCGAGTCTGAGTCGGGGGCATGCTTCAGATGATGCATTTCTATATATCAATATCCTGGATAACACAACCACCCTAACAATAGCTGCAGGCAATGTGTAGCTCATGACTGTAATTTTAATTGCTGCGGCTCAGCGAAGATGCAGTATTCTGAGCGAGGAGGCTCTGTGCTTTTTGCACAGTAAAAAAATACAATTACATGTCTGGCGGTGGTCTGAGCATGCTAGTGGGGGCCTGTTCCAATCATTACTTGTTCATCCTAAAATGCATCGTGAGCAGAGGTCCAGGGGCTGGCAAGTTTCAGCCTCCCCCCCAAGTGGACAGAGAGGTGGCATGCAGCTGGGACTGGCCTGCGTTTAGGCTTTTTTTTTTTTTTTAGTGAGGGGGTGCAGCATCTCTTGAAGCTACATACCCTAGCTGGCAGTAGCATTTGGATTGGCTTTCCTGGATTATCTTATTTCCTGGACATGGAAAACACTAGCCTGTGTCCTGATTGGAACTGTCTGTGGTTCCCACCTGCACTCAGTGATCCTAGAAGGGATGACAGTGAGGAATTGGTGCCAGAAATGAAGGCAATTTCTTGCAGGATAACTTGTTGAACAGCCACCATCTTATGATGGTTTACTATAGAAAGCTAAGACATGTAGAGACAAGATGGCCGGTGAACTTTTCCCAATAGTGGTTGGGAAGATACTCAAAGTCAGAATTATAGTCTGGAAATACGGACTCTAAACTTTGCCCACATTATGGAAGCCAAGGGACTAAATTACAGTCATTCTGTGGGGTTACCTGAAGCTAGGAAGGTGTGGGTAGAATTTGACTTTTTAACATTTAATGTAAGACAAGTAGGGCTGACCTTTAAAAGGGACTTTATTTTAGCTCAGGCTCTTGCCAAATAAGGGAATGAATGGGCTAAGAGTAATTGGAAATCACATTACCCATATAATGGCTGCTTGAACATAATTTGAATAATTAGGATTACTATTAAAGTTTGTGGTTAAAGGGGATAAAATAATGTTTGAATCATAATATCATATCTCTCAGGAGGAGGTCTGACCCTGGATGTGCTCTAAAATGATTATTTTAAATTTCCACAGATATTTGCAATATCTTGAAATACTTGGTCCTGAAATCTCCAAAATCTTTTGGTCCATCATTCAGTGCTGACTGATTGGTATGGCTTTCTTTTCCCCTTGATCTTAATAAATTGTTTACCCTGCCGTCTAAATGTTCTCTCTGATTCTTTGCTCTGTAAAAGCCACTTCCTGCTAGGGATAGATATAGTCTGTTAATGAAATTATTAATGAAAGCCTAACCAAGCCTGTTATTGTCACTGTGATAGTGAAAACAAACCAGGAAATTAACAGCATTCATTCATATTAGTTAACATTCATTCTGGTCCTTTGCCATCTGGTTTATGGAGCTCACCCAAAGTTCAAACTCAGAGAGAGGGGGAAGAGAGACAGAAGTGAATGCAACTGACAGGGAATGTGTCTAACCACCAAAGTCTAACTGGTCCTCCAAGGCAAGAGGTTTTTCCTGACTGGTAAAAATAAAGAGGAGTCTAGTGGCATTTTAAAGACTATCTCAATTTTATTGCAGCATAAGTGCCTTTTTCACCACAGTGTTTCCACCAATCATTGCTGGCTTAGTGATTCCATAAAAACAGCTGTCCTTTTCTCCCTCTTTCC
>NW_015163143.1:40886-59202 GCF_001447785.1 Gekko japonicus
ACACACACACACACACACACACACACACACACACACACACACACACGTGAGGTCCTCCCCTATTCCCTTTCCCTTCTGTCTGTCAAGTCTGTACTTTGCCTACATGTAGTAGTCTCAGTGTCTTCGTTACTGTGATTACTTGTTGGTCACACAAATACCGTTTTCTTGTGTGTTCCTATTACAAAGCGTATCCACATTAATAAGTTAGTTTATGAATCCCTTATGGCAGTGCCAAAAAGAGATTTCCTTCTAGCTCTATTATTTCGGCATCTGTTTTCCCCAAAGCAGTTAGCCTTGCTTTCTGAACAGTGAGTAAGAGACGGCAAGTAGAGCCCACGACCAAGAAAGGACTGGCAGCCCCTTTGTCTGAGGAAAAGGGAGAAGGCACAGTTGGTTCTTGCTGTTTGCCTTTCTTGGGCCCCTCGGATGCCAACTGTGCTTTCTCTGCCCTGTTTCCTGCCTGCCTTGGTTTGCAAAATGAAGAGTTACGTGCAAATGTACTGTCCCAGGTAGAGTATGCAGTGCTTTTCAGTGGAGAGAGTTCACACATTCAAGTTGCCTGTCATCAAGTATACAGAAACCAAGTATTATTTAAGTAGGGGATCCATGTGCGTGGCACTTGGCAAAGTACAAGAAGGCAGATCCCAGCCCCGAGGAACTTAACGATCTAAAATTCAGCACAGTAGGAACCACAGGGGGAAGGAAGGATAAAGAAGTCAAATAGCAAAGTGGGAAGAAAGTGCGTTCAGTTTGGCTGCCCTCTTGGGTTGTCAGAAACAGAGGGTTTGGAAGGAGAAGAGAAAGGCTATGTCACACAAGTATTCTGGAAGGAAGCGTAGGAACGGATAAAGTGCACAGTTGTCCAGGGGGAACAGGGGACCCCTGGACAACTGGAGGAGCAAATGTATCAGGACATGAGTATGTACTGGAGAGTGGCATCAGCTAGTGATCATTGAGGGTGTGTGGCTAGCCCACTCAGAGACCTCCGATGCCCGTGACAGCTAGGATTGTGATTCCAGATAATGGCTATGGATCATAAAATTGTAATAGTTCTACTGTTCAGCGTAGTTTTAGTGCCATCAATATGAGAAGTACACTAACAGAGTTCAGAAGCAATTTATTTAAAAAACAATGCTTTTCAGCAGAATTAGGCTAAAAAATTAGAACATAATCCTGCCTGCACAGGAAAGGCGGGTTATAAATTGAAAATAATAAATAAATAAATATCATTTATTGGGACCAATTGAATTACACATAATATTGTCACACTATTATGCGCTATTTGGGTGGTCCTAACAAATCAATAGGGGCTGCAGTGGCTCAAGTGGTTAAGATGCTGAACTGCAGACTGGAAGGTCGGTAGTTCAGCAGTTCGAGACCCGGGTGCCACAGGATGGAGTGAGCTCCTGTCTCTAGTTCCAGCTCCTGCCAACCTAGCAGTTCGAAAGCAAGAAATTGCAAGTAGATACATAGGTACTGCTTTGGTGGGAAGGTAACAGCATTCCGTGCGCCTTGGCCTCTAGTCATGCCGGCCACATGACCATGGAAATGTCTCTGGACAGTGCTGGCTCTTCGGCTGGCTCTTCGGTTTGGAAACAGAGATTCCCTAGAGACCGCATCCCTAGAGTCAGATTCAACTAGCTTTCAAACAAGGGAAACCTTTACCTTTACCTAACAAATTATGGTAATTGTGTCTTCATTTTTTCTGAGGGCAGCCATGTTGGTCTACAGTTGAACAGCTAAATTTGAGTCCAGTAGCACCTTAGAGACCAATGAGATGTTCGGGGTATAAAGCTTTCGACACTCAAAGCTTCCTTCTGGGATGTATCCCTCCAGGAATATAAGGACTCGGAGATCTCTGTTCCAACTAATATCTGATGAAGGCAGCTTTAACTCTTGAAAGCTCATACCACCAAAATCTGAAGAAGTGAGTAGTGACTTGCGAAAGCTCCTATCCTGCCATATATTTTGTTAGTCTTTAAGGTGCTACTGGACTCTTGCTCTT
This sequence comes from Gekko japonicus, assembly GCF_001447785.1. Classification (NCBI taxonomy): domain Eukaryota; kingdom Metazoa; phylum Chordata; class Lepidosauria; order Squamata; family Gekkonidae; genus Gekko; species Gekko japonicus. Next base: position 42,892 of record NW_015163143.1, read on the forward strand.
TTCTACTGCTATAGACAGACTAACTTGGCTACCGATCTTGATCTATCACCAAAATTTGGTCTCTAAGGTGTTAAAATCTAGCTATCCTACATTTTTAAAAAGTATTTGCATGTGGAAAACTAGCTCTGCAGGGAGAAAGCTTTAAGCAGAATTCTTTCTCTGTTGTACTCTAGTTGCTGTCAGGAGATTTTTTTACACAGGGGTGCATGAAAAATATGTCCACTCCCTGCAAGCTGAAGCGGCAGGATTCACATTCTGATTGCTGCCCTTTTGAAGATCAGCTAGCTGCTAGAGGTTCCTCCAAGGCCAGCCTCTAATCTCAGAAGCTGTAGCAGAAACTCCTCTCATCCCAGCAAAAGCGGTTAGAATCATTCCTATTTTTTCTTTTAAAAAACCACAGCTGGCCTTCTCAGATATATGAGTGATGGGGCAGAATCTTCACAAGATTTTGATGCAAAGCCATTTATAGTAGGGGAGGGGGAAGAGGGGAAAGGTCTATGGGAACACCTCCCACTTTCTATTCTTGTACATTTTCAGTCCTTTTCCCAGCCATTGTTTCCCTCCTGCTGCTTTAGCACCTTTTTAGTACATGAAAGGGCTTTTTTACACTGTGCTTTTTGCCTACATGATGATGCCACTGAGTAAGGGCAAATGGAACCCTCACCTTGCCAGTCTTGTAGGGAATCACCCTGTCTTGTGGTACTCACAGTTTTGTGGCTTACCTGTTTTGTGCAATAATGATTTGGTAGGGCTTGCCAACCTCCAGGTGTGACCTGGAGTTCTCCTGGAATTACAACTGGTCACCAGACTACGGCGGTCCGTTTCCCTGGAGAAATCAGTAAGAGTCCAGTAGCACCTTAAAGACTAACAAAAATGTGTGGTGGGATATGAGCTTTCGTGACTGAGTCACTGCTCAGTTCTTCAGATACCATCTGAAGAAGTGAGCAGTGATTCACCAAATTTCCTACCCTGCCACAAATTTTGTTAGTCTTTAAGGTGCTCCTGGACTCTTACTCTTTTCTACAGCTAGGTAAAGTAAAGGTAAAAGTTTCCCTTGCTCGAAAGCCAGTCGAACCCGACTCTAGGGATGCGGTGCTCATCTCCGTTTCCAAGCCAAAGAGCCAGCGTTGTCCAAAGACATTTCCGTGGTCATGTGGCTGGCATGACTAGATGCCGAGGCGCATGGAACACTGTTACCTTCCCACCAAAGTGGTAGCTATTTATCTACTTGCAATTTCTTGCTTTCGAACTGCTAGGTTGGCAGGAGCTGGAGCCAGAGATGGGAGCTCACTTTGTTATGTAGCACCCGGGTCTCGAACTGCTGAACTGCTGATTTTCCGGTCTGCAGTTCAGCATCTTAACCACTTGAGCTACAGACAGACTAACATGACCACTCATCTTGATCTGTCTTCCTGGAGAAAATGGCAGCCTTGGAATGTGGACTATGAGCATCATATCCCGAGGTCCTTCCTCTCTGAAAACTCTATCCCCACCCCCAGGCTTTCCCCCCAAATATCCAGGAATTTCCAAACCTGGAGTTTGCAACTCTAGGTTTGGCCCTAGGGTGGCCAGCTCTGGGTTGGGAAATATCTGGTGATTTTGGGGGGTGGAGCCTCAGGAGGGTGGGGTTTGGGGGAAGGGGGGAACTTCAGTGGGGTATAATGTCAGAGTGTGGATGTCCATCTTCATTTCGTTCCTTTCAATGGAACATGCATGTAAATGCGCACCCCAATCCATGGTCTTTTGTTCCAACTCATCAATGATTCATTTCCCCACCACCCCAATCCCCTTGCATACCCTTTTGCAAAGGGGTCTGAAAAAATGTGAGAAATTGATACGCATTTTGGAAAGGGCAAAAAAAAAAAGTCCACCAAATGCATTTCTCCCAGTGCTGATCACCATATTCTGTGCACTTGTTTATAGCTTATTAATAGCCTAATTCTAGTCATATATTTTATCTAGTTCTCTTTACGCCAATAGCAAAAGCAGATGAACAGGGCAGTCCTAAGACCCAGTGACCATGATTGCTACAATGCCAGGGTTGTACATTATTATTATTATTATTGTTGTTGTTATTATTGTTGTTATTGTTATTATTATTATTATTGTTGTTTGTACCTTATTAACATCCTGCGCTCTCCCTTCAGCAATCTCAAAAGCACATTAGCAGCAGGTTACCAGGGCCATTCCCAGTGCATCCCTTGTGACGGTATAGCCAGTCAGCAATCATAACATTGCTCCCGATGATGCTCTCACAATAGCTATGCAGTCAACACACACTGAAATCGTATCAGGACATCTCACACTCTCTTTCTGTATACAGTGGACAAATATGTTGCCAGGAGGATCACACAGCACCTTCCCTAGCATGGCTTTCCATGGCACAGGGGTTAGGAGAGTAGCAAGAAGCAACAGGAAGGCTCAGGTTGAAGGGCTCCACCAGGAATACTCTGGCAGTCCCAGCATAGCCTCAGCACTTGGAAGATGTCCTCTTGCTGAGGAAAAGGCAGGTCCATACAGGGAAGGAAGGAAGGAAGGACAGCCATTTCAGTTACGGCACTCAGCCGGCACTGTGCCACAGTGGCAAGGAGGTCCATGTACAATGCTTGCAGGCTACTGGCCTTCAGTGGAGCTCTAGCTTAGTGGGAAAACTGGGCAAGATTCACCCTGGGCTCCCAGAAGAAACAGCTGGGAAAAGCCACCCACATACACTTGTATTTAATTTATTTAAAGTATTGGTTAGCTGCTTTTCTCCAAAATACCCAAAGTGGATTACAACAAAACAAGTCATAAAATGTAATACATTAAATCCAATAAGATCAATACATTAAAAGAAAGAGTAGCATAAATGCACATTAAAACAGCAGTCGATCAATACGAGTAATTAAAACAATTTAGCAGCAGTCAAGACAAGCAGCAATTAAGGCAATTCAGAGGAAAAATGTTATCCTGGCAACAACTTTGCGCAATAGGTTGGGCTGCGAGATATCGACTCTCCTACAGCCACCCAGGGAGCTTTGTGGCAGAGTGGGGAATCGGACTGGGGTCTTCTTGCCACTCTCCCTTGCAGAAATCTCTTCTGCCTGTGGAGCTGCGCTGATGCAGCTCCATTGCTTGGACCATTCTGATGAGAGCCTGTGCTCCTCTTGGGCAACTTGAGCCCTTCTCCTGGGGAACCCACCAATTCTCCATGCATACTTAATATCCACAGTGGAATGAAACTGGCTGGTTGCTGTGGCTGGAATGGCTCTCAGTTATTTGCCAGATCCAAGTGTGGTAGTTTATGGGCCACCTGTGCACTTGCTGTCAGAGGAATCAAACCCCACCTCCAATTTACAGGGAACCCTGTAGCAGATAGCCGCAGGGGGACCTGCTGGCTTTTGCTTGTTGTGCTATGGGGGTCTGCAAGGGGAGAGGGGCATTATGATATCTTTGCAGCCACCCAGTTGTGCTTTGTGTACGTACTCGGCACAGTGGCATCTTGGAGTCATTTGGCCATTGCCATGAGTTGATTGATGCTTAGTTAATGTGGCAAGTGTTGTCAGTATGCCACATGGTTATTAGGTGATGACGGAGTTGCCATGGGTCCTATGGTGTGTCTGTTGGTGGTGTTATGTTATATCTTGTTCCTACTGGCATTGATTTGCAGTTGACTTGGCTGGTGGGATTGCACAGAATGATATATCGAGGGCAACAGCAGGGGTGGACATAATGGGACCGTAGAACTGCATTGCCCAATGCTATGTAAATGGTAAGAGCTTTAGCAGGGGGTGGACTGCATCGTGGTGGGCTGCTTCCCAGCAGTAAAGAGAAAGCCAAGCTGAGTCTCAGAGGTTCTGCTATGGTTACTCTTTTGTCATCCTCACTGCCTGGGTCTGAGCTAAGTAGCCCCTCTGATACCGGCAGCACGGCAGGGATCAGTCAGTTTGCTCCTGGGCAGTTTTAGTGTCCCAGGCTGCCCTGACCATTACTGTATATGCATTGATGGAGTCCAAAGTGGTGGTAACAAACCAGGAGAGAGATCTTGGAGTCATGGTAGATAACTCACTGAAGATTTTGACTCAGTGTGCAACGGCAATAAAAAAGGCAAATGCTTGGAAGGGGGCCAAAAACAAATCAGCCAGTATCATAACGCCCCTGTATAAATCAATGGTGCGGCATCATTTGGAATACTGTGTACAGTTCTTGCCACTGCACTTCAAAAAACATATTATAGCATTGGAAAAGGTGGAGAAAAGGGCAACTAAATGATTAAGAGGATGGAACACTTTCCCTATGAAGAAAGGTTAAAGAGGTTAGGGCTCTTTAGCTTGGAGAAATGAGGACTGTGGTGTAACATGATGGAGGTTTACAAAATTATGCATGGGATAAAGAAGGCAGAGAAAGACGTACTTCTTTCTATTTCTCACAATAGAAGAACTCGTGGGCACGCAATGAAATTAATGAGCAGTAGGCTTAGAACCGATAAAAGGAAGCACTTCTTCACCGGAGTAACTAACATGTGGAATTCACTGCCACAGGAAGTGGTGGCAGCTATAAGCATAGACAGCTTCAAGAGGGGATTGGATAATCATATGGAGCAGAGGTCCATCAGTGGCTGTTAGCCACAAGGTATCAATGGAACACTATGTCTAGGGTAGTGATGCTCTGTATTCTTGATGCTTGGGGGCAACAGTGGGAGGGCTTCAGGAGTTCTGGCCCCGCTGGTGGACTTCCTGATGACACCTGGGTTTTGGCCACTGTGTGACACAGAGTGTTGGACTGGATGGGACATTGGTCTGATCCAACATGGCTTCTCTTATGTTCTTCTGTGATTTTGCACCTAATTTTAGCTAAAAACTGCTGCCTGCTTTCATGCAAGCGGTTCATCCAAAAACACTTATATAGCCCTTGAAAATATTTTTGGTTCTTATTAGGCGAGATTGAATCTAATTACACATTTACCAATTTATTCTTCAGAAATAATTTGCTTGATGATTCATGACTTTTAATATTGGGGATACAGCCAGATGCTGAAATGTGGGCCTTTTAATCTGCTGATTTCATTTTAATTTGCATACCAGACATTAGCAGGTTTTTAGAAAGATATTAACCTTTCCATTCTACAATGCTTATGTCTCACATTCAGCTTGGCATGAGGTTAGGGATGCGCTTGAAAGCAAAAGGACTGGTAAACATATTAGACTGTCTGCCAAGAAGCATGTATATTGATTGAATTTCTTTTTCTCATGTACAAGTAATTTGCTGAGCATGTCAGGTCTGAGGGTCAGGGATGAGGCCACTATAGCTGAAATGGATCAAAACGAAAGCTTTACAAAATCAGTCTGCTAGAGGAAGGGGTGCAATCCCTCAGGAAGGACTCCTGCTAGGGTTGCCAGCTCCGGGTTGGGAAATTTCTGGAGATCTGGGGGTGGCCTCTGGAGAGGGCGGGGTTTAGTGAGGGGAGTAACCTCAGGATGTTATAATGCTACAGAGTCCACTCTCTGTTGTGTATGCTGACTGCCACTGGGGAGACAGTGAACTTCCAGAGCTTGACTCTGGAAGAACAATAGGGACTAGGCTCCTAGTCCCTCCACTGGGGAACCAATGGGCACCGTGGCGGGAGATTCAAACCCACCAACGGGGCCCAGGGGTGTGTCCCTGGAGTGTATATAGTTGGCCTCCTGGCCGTTAGTGACCAGTCTTGTTGTGTACCAAATAAAGCGTGCTTTGCACTATGCCGGTCTTTGTCCTTCGTCCATGCGGCAAACCCACTACACAATAGTGGCGATGAAGGTGAAAGCAATAGTCGAGGCACCGCTGCCAAAGTCTAAGGTAGAACTGCAGGCGTTCTTAGGAATCCTGAACTTCTACCATGCCATTTTCTCCAGGGGAACTGATCACTGCAGTCTGGAGAGCAGTTGTAATTCTGGGAGACGCCCCCCCCCCCCGATTTTGGCAGGCCTGTCTCCTGTGCAGGTTCCATCAAAATGAACCCAAGCGAAAAGAGCACTGCCCTGCTGAAATACAGATATCATGTTAGGACAAGAGATTTTTCTCTAGCCTCTCTTGTACAGTTACAGCTAAAGATTGTTTCTTTTTAATCGACACGGATGGATTCCAGGTGCTTGCTTCCATCTGCACTACTGCTTGGTGGCTGTTAGCGGCTGGTGGCAGGGTTTTATACCTAATCTTCTTGGACAAAGGCTGGACAGAAGCAGGCAATTGGGGGACAGCCGGCAAATGAGATCTATAACTCACAGACTTCTACCAATCAGTAGAATCCCATAGTTCTTGTCACCAAAGAGAAAACTCTTCATACAGGTGTGTCTGTGGTGTATCCCACCCCCCATCACAGTGGTGGCTCCATGGCTGAGGACAGGGCTTTGTTTTTGTTTCATAGAAGCAACGAGGGCTGCCAACTCTGGATTCAGAACTACCTGGAGATCTGAGGGGAGAGCCTGGGAGAGTGGGAAGGAAGGGGAGGGAACTTGGTGGGGTATAATGGCATGCAATCCAAGGTCCAAAGCAGCCATTTTCTCCAGGAGAAGTGGGATACGTGTTTCAAATAAATAAATAAATTTACAAGTGATTTTCTGTAGTCTGTAGCTCAGTTGTGATTCCAGGAGATCTCCAGCTCCCTCCTGGAGGTTGGCAGCCCGAGCATGGAAATAGCTCCAGTTTCTTTGAATCATCCAGCTCTCCCTGGCATTGCAGCTGCTAGGCATAAGGGCAAACATTTTGCCTGCACTTCCTACAGCGGAGGAAGGGGAGCAGAGCAGACTGAGGGAAAGAGGCAAATGCCAGGCGCTGCTCCCACCCACTAAGCCCGCATGCCCGTCCTCTTGAATGGCAGACAGTCAGCTCGGCCTGAATTATGCATGCTGTTGCACTGCAGTCAGTAATACACTCAGAGAGACAGACAGATGCACAGGCAACATTATTAGCTGAGTAATCTAAAGGCCAGACTAGAAATGATGGGAGGAGGGATGTCCATGTGTCTTTATGAAAAGTGTCCATGTCTAAAGCAGGCGGTAGAGACAGGCAGCCATTTTTAAATATTCATGGATAACGTCAGAGAGGAGAGAGAAACTCTGCTCCTTCCCAGGGCATACCTTGCTGTGCTCTCTTTCAGCATTTTCCTCCTAATGATTAAAAAGAAAGAAAGAATTACTTCAAGAGCCTAAAAAGACAGAAGCTAGTTATAAGGTCTCACTGTTCAAACATGGGGGACTCTAGGACCAGGCAGGCACCTTGTTACCTGCACAGCTTTCCAGAAGAGGGAGCCCTTGGCCTGTTCTGGACTGCACTGCAGGGCCAGAGTATGGGGCCACAGCTATCAACTCTGCAAGGATCAGCTTCATCTGGTCCCATAGAGCTCCTAGTTTGGTTGAGCAACTTGCCATTCTTAGGCAAAGATGGAACTGTTCTTGGATTGCCAAGGCGGTGTAGTGGTTAGAGTGTTGGACTGGGATTTGGGAGACCCAGATTCAAGTCCCCACTCTGCCATGGAAGCTCACTGGCTGTGTCCATGCATGGGCCATTGTCTTTCAGCCTCATCCACTTCACAAGGCTATTGTTGTGAGGATAAAATGGAGCTGGGGGAATGATGGTGTAATCCACTCTGAGTCCCATTGGGGAGAAATGTACACATTTCTCACCCCTCCCCAGACCAGTAGTCTTAATTCTAGCATAACCTTTAGCTTAACTTCTCATATTTAATTCCCATCACGGGCAACCTCCAAGGAATACCAGGGTCATAACGCAGAGGCAGGCAATGGCAAACCACCTCTGAAATATCTCTTGCCTTAAAAACAAGTCCAGCTCGCCACCTAGTGGTGTATAATGCGAGAACTTCTGGCTGCCAGACAATCTTAGGATCTCATGGCTATACTACACACAATGCCATAAGATCGCCACCACCACCACCACCACCACCATCCATCATACTATACTCAACTGGAACATTTCCTGGTAACAGAAGTGACTTTCCCTTTTGCACCAATAAGCATTTGCAGAGCGTTGGTTTGATGCCACTGGTTATTTTCAGCCATTTTCTTATTGCCTTTATTCCTTTTGACATCTTAAAATATGTTCTGGCAGCCATCCTGGTTTCTACGATGTGCAATCTGTGTATCCTACACCAAGAGGTCTAGCTGGTTTCTAAGCTTTCATGTAATACAAACTTTAGCTTCATTTTAAAGGGCTAGATGGGGGGGGCAGGAATCAGGGAATGAACAGTGTCTGAACAAGATTGGACTTTATTAGCATCCTGGAGAGGTGTCTCGCAGACAAGAAATTTGAATAAAACAAGCAGATTGTTTTTAGGAGGATAGAGAAGAGAAAAGGGTTAAAGTAGGAGAGCAGGGGTTACAGGAAAATTGAGATTTCTTTTTCTTAGCCACAAGGTAGGGGAGCATCCTGTGAAAGTATAAGCTAATGTGCTTTCCAAGACTGTTTCAAACAGGGCTGCAACGAAAATTCTAGGGAATTTTGCATAGAAATGTTATCTAGGTCATTTCAGTTTGTTTCATTGTTTAGCAATTGCAGGGCTTTTTTTCTGGGGGAACACACCAGAACAGTGTTCTCGAACCTCTTCAACAAAATTCGTTAAAAAAATGTTTAAAAGTTCATAGTATACAGATTGAAAACTTCATTTCCCTCTTGAGAGTTCTTCCTCCTTCTTCCTCTTCCTCCTCCTCCTCTTCTTCTTCCCTGAGTATTTGTATTTGAGAGCCAGTTTGGTGTAGTGGTTAAGTGTGCGGACTCTAATCTGGGAGAACCGGGTTTGATTCCCCACTCCTCCACTTGCACCTGCTGATGTGACCTTGGGTCAGTCACAAGCTCTGGCACAGCTGTTCCTGAAAGAGCAGTTTGTGTCAGAGTTCTCTCAGCCCCACCCACCTCACAGGGTGTCTGTTGTGGGGAGGGGAAGGGAAAGGAGTTTGTAAGCCACTCTGAGACTCCAAGTGAAGGGCGGGGTATAAATCCAATCTCCTCTCCTCCTCCTTATTTTCTTTTGTATAATGATTTACACTGTTCTGATTCTTTTCTTTTTTAATCTTCTCCCTCCCCGTTGGGTTCCGCTGGGGAACACATTCCCATTAGTGACTTCTTTGTTTTCAACCCAATTTGGAATGAGATTTTTGGAGACTGGGCCCCTCGCTAAGGAGTCATGCCTCCCAAATTTCAGGTGAGTAGAAGAAAGTACCCCTGATTTAAGAGGCATTTCTCACTTTCACATTAGGCAGAGAGAGGCATGAATTGGTTTTGTTCTCTCCCAGAATTCCCAAGCAGGAAGCAGCAAGATGATTTTTAAAGAAAAAGTGATCTGTTGGGAAAGTAAGATACTGCCGCTTGCTTTAGTTTGCTGCACTGGGCTGATGTGAATATTTTCTCTCTCATCCCAGTTGCTATCTGGTATCAGAATCCAACTGGAAGAAAAACTGCTTCAAGTACGATAAGGGGAGGCAGGGTTTCACTCCTCTTGCCTATGTTTGTTGTTGAGGGCAGAGGCCATAATTATTCCCCCTCCCTGGCTGCCAGCCAGCTAGTAAAAGGAAAATATTCACCCCAGACATTGCCTTTCATGAGGGCAGGACAGCTCGGTCCTCTCCCTCTTTTTGTCCCCCTAGTGGTCTGTGTGGCCCTGCCTACCTGAATGACAGCAAATACAAAGTGTTCGCCTTAGTTGTGCTGCCTGTTACAGGGAGGGAAACCCAAGTGTCTGTCTCTGTCCCCACCCTGCGCACCCCTGTTTGCTTCGCTTCAGGTACTGTCCCTGTCCTGCTCCAGGTAAACCAAATCTCACCCTGCGCACCCCTGTTTGCTTAGCTTCAGGTATTGTCCCTGTCCTGCTCCAGGTAAACCAAATAGCTCCCACCAATGGGCTTACATAGACCCAGAAAGCCCTTCCAAAGGCTGAGGTAGTACAGTCATCATCAATGTTCCCTCTAAGCTGTGGGGTCTTGTGAGCAAAAATTCCACTTTGTGAGCTACTGGCATTAAAGTTGTGAGCAAGAGATTTCGCTGCTGGATAAACTAGTTTGCTCTGGAGCCCTCCTTCCTGAGCCAAGACAAAAATGTGTGAGCCGGAGGCTCGAAGGCTGAGGTAGTACAGTCATCATCAGCCCAGTTTGGTCAGAACACCTGTTAACTGCATCTTCACCATTTCCCAGAACCAAATCCCATGTCCCCTCACTTGATTTTTACCTCAGTGGGGAGTGGGAAGCTAGCAGCTAGTCATGGGTCAAGGAAATGGAGTGTATGTGGAGTTCTGTATGAAAACAAAACTGGAGAACCAAACGTGGGCCAGGGGAGGTTTGGCTGAAAGGTTTTAATACATTGGACTCCCTTGGGATATCCTTCCTTAAAGCTTGGTGGTGGGTTTTTTCTGTGCTGGGAACTGGGTTGCATTAATCAAGGTGGGGATGTGGGCTTCACAAGTGCCTTTTGTCACTTGTTGACTTGAGGGCTTGCATGTAAGCTCTGCCTTGACGGAGGTGCTATGAAGATGCATAGCCACTAATCACTGCTCACTCTTTCGCCTCTACTTTTTTAAAAAATTGAGTTCTTCTCCATTCATTTCTCTATTGATATTTATGTGCTACTTTTGTGCTCCATTTGCTTTTCATTCCTTGTTATCTCCCAGCTTGGTTCTCAGTGCTGCTTACAGCTCGGGGGATCCCTTACAACAAGATTTTCCTCTCACTCTTTGAATTATTAAAGATAACATTTCTGTCAGCTTAGGCCCTTGATTCTATAGGCAGGGATGCCTCCTTGCTGAGTGGCAGGCAGATTTTGCAGGGTTCTTTGAAAAAGACTCCTTTGGGTAACTCCATCTCCAAGGATTGTGATTGATTCCTTCAGTTCCTAGAAATGGTTCTGGGTCTAGCTTTGCTATTACCTTTTCCCTCTAGCCTTCTGGTGCTCACAGCAGGATTGATCCCATTTTGTGGTATTTTATACCAGGGCAGTAGTGCTGTTAGTGTGACTTTTTAAAGACACAGCTTTGTATAGTGGTATGCGGGCTAGACTACAGTTTGGGAGCCCCAGGTTAGAATCCCTGCTCTGCCATGGAAGCTTTGGGGGGTGACCTTGGGCAGTGGCGTGCTTAGCCTATTTGTCAGATAATTTTTTAACACACCCCCTGTATTTTTTTTTTTTGCCATCAAGTCACAGCTGACTTAAGGAGCTGCGGTGGCTCAAGTGGTTAAGACACTGAACTGCAGGCTGTGGAAGGTCAGTAGTTCAGCAGTTCGAGACCCGGGTGCCGCATGACGGAGTGAGCTCCCGTCTCTAGTTCCAGCTCCTGCCAACCTAGCAGTTCGAAAGCAAGAATTTTCATTAATAATCATGAAATGAAATGAATAACAATAACGGCCAGAAAATAGATTCAGGTGGGTACCCGTGTTGCTCCGAAGCAGCAGAACAAAGTTTGGCCTTAAAGGTTCCACTGGATCCAAACTTTGTATTCAGTGGCCAGAAAAGAAAAGCAGACAATGAAAAATTTCTTTTATTTAACTTTGTGGTGAAGAAGAAGAGGAGATTGGATTTTTACCCCGCCCTTCACTCGGAGTCTCAGAGCGGCTTACAAACTCCTTTCCCTTCTCCGCCCCACAACAGACACCCTGTGAGGTAGGTGAGGCTGAGAGAGCTCTGTCAGAAACTGGTCTTTTTCAAGAACAGCTCTTATCAGAACTATGGCTTGCCCAAGGACATCCAGCCAGGTCCAAGTGGAGGATCAAATCCGGTTCTCCCAGATTAGAGTCCACATACTTAACCACTACACCAAACTGGCTCTCATTATATATAATAATGCCAGTTTTAAAAAAATCGGATTTAAACACACTGTTCCATCACGAGAGCCAGAGTGGTGTAGTGTTTAAAGTGTTTGACTAGGATCTGGGAAACCCAGATCTGAATCCCCACTCGTGCCATGGAAGCTTGCTGGGTGACCTTGGGCCAGTCATATTACTTTCAGCCTAGCCCTGACGTGGATAGCCCCAGGATAGTCTGACCTCATCAGATCTCAGAAGCTAAGCAGGGGCAAAGTGGAAGCAGGTCCCAACGTCTCTTGCCTTGAAAAGCCCTACAGGGTCACCATAAGTCAGCTGTGACTAGTAAAAAAATAAAAAATAAAATCCATCACCCCACTCATTCTGAGCAGGCACTTTGGAGGGCTTCTGTTCTCCATTTTGAAGCCCAAGAAATGACGATCCCAAATGTCTACGAGGCATTTTTGAGAGCTAGGAGTCTGTCTTTGTACTAACTTTTACTAACACTAGTCAAAGCATCACAAAATAGTGATTACAAGCTCCACCAGACCAGATGTTAAGAAACACACTACCCCCCCCACCGAAAGTGCCCCATCTTCCATTGTTTCCAATGGACTAAAGTCACATGAGCAGGCACTTGGGAGGGCTTCTGTTTTCCATTTTGAAGCCCAAGAAATGACGATCCCAAATGTCTACGAGGCATTTTTGAGAGCTAGGAGTCTGTCTTTGTACTAACTTTTACTAACACTAGTCAAAGCATCACAAAATAGTGATTACAAGCTCCACCAGACCAGATGTTAAGAAACACACTACCCCCCCCACCGAAAGTGCCCCATCTTCCATTGTTTCCAATGGACTAAAGTCACACCAAAGAATCTCTGCAGTAGAAACTGAAGGGGGCCATTTTTGCACCCCAGCAGAATTAGTGCAATGTACAGAGTACCCAACATAATGTTAACAAAGGGTTGCTACTGTACTATTCTTAAATATATTCTGGCATCAAGCAGGATAGGGATGAGAAGATCTGGAGAACAAGAAGTAAAAATAGGGAGAGGCACAGAAAAATGAATGAGAAATGTGTGGGAAAGGGAGAGAGAAATTAAGAGCAGGAAAGGTTTTATTTTGTTGCAAGACCCTAACTACTTCTTTGCAAGATCTGGCTGAGCTGGGTGCAAGAAAAGGGAGAGAGAAAGGCTGGACTATTGGAGAAAATGACCTGCATGGGGCAATTACTGTAGCAGCTATCAGTGCGATCTGTTAAGGACGTTTGCTTGAGTTTTGGAGAAAAGGGAAGCTTAGCTGATCCTAGAGCTTTTTGCTCTGCTCAGACTTCCCTGCACCCCTAGTGGCTGCATCCAGAACTGAATCTTAAAAATAAAAGGGAAGACTTTTGGCTGGAGGCAGCAGGACGATGCTGGCTTCAAGGGTTCCCTTCAAAGGCCTTCCTTAAGCTGCGCCCGCCCGGGGTGACCTGCCCCACCCCCTTGGTACACCTCTGACCTTGGGCCAGTCCTTCTCTTTCAGCCTAACCTTTTTCAGAGGGTTGCTGTTGTGAGGACAAAATGGAGAAAAGAAGAAGGATGTTGCCAGCTACGTTGGGTCCCTGTAGGGGAGAAAAGCGCGGTTTAAACATCTAAATAAATAAATGGAACAGCAGACAGGTATTGCTTGTAGGATTATCCACATGGGGGTTGTTCAGTGCTTCTGAATGATTAATCTTCCACAATCAGCTCAAAGCAGATTTGAAATTGGGGTGCCCCTTGGCACTTAATAGAACATTATTATTTCCCCCTAAAAATGAATGGGCATATCCTACTATTGGTTTATCTGGTAATAATTCCTGTTAAATTCCCAGGGTTGCCAGCTCTGGGTTAGGAAATACTTGGAGATTATGGGGCTGGAGCTTGGGGAGGGGGGTTGGGGAGGGGAGGGACCTCAGCGGAGCATGATGCCATAGAATTCAGCCTCCAAAGCAGCCATTTCATCCAGGGGAACTGATCTCGAAGATCAATTGTAATAGTGGGATATCTCCAGGTGCCACCAGGAGGTTGGCAACCCTAAAAGGTTCCACTTCTCCCTGATATTTTCCTTTTGTTTCTTTTTTTACACATTATTTCCTGTTATTTACTAACCATGAAATTTGTCAATCAATTGCTCATGATCATTTCTCGCATGAGTAGGGAGTGTATCTGTATTAGAGGGAGGGAGAGAGAGAAAGAGGCAAACACACAGGCAGGCAGAGTGTCCTACTCTTCATTTGCTGGGCAAGGCCATTTTTAATTTCTTAAACTTTTACTGTGTATTATTGAAATTTCATAATCATACCATAAAATCAGGAAAAAATGAGAGGCTTTGCCTGCAAAATGAAACACTGTACTCCTGTTATCCGTCAACAAGGCCTGAGAATTGACAACTGATTTATGAATGCTGTGGGTCAGTGTACCAAAGAACAGGAAGTAATTAAGTAGGAAGCACAATGAATTCAGGAAAATTTAGGAAAATTCAGGATAATTTAAAGGGGCAATAGTAATGCTTTGGACTGTCCATGGTTGCATGTTATGTTTTAAAAACTGCCGCGGATCAGGTCTGAAAAGAAAATGAGGCGAACAACAGGGAAAACCCTGACACACAAGGAGTTGCCAGAAATGTTGTCTAGAATTTCCATGAAATAGTAAAGAATTACCCGTGGTTAGTGTGGAAGTACTGATGGGTCTGACTACCTTGGTGTCCCTGAGAGTACTTTCTGTATTCTCATGGTTATGAATACACCTAAAAAATATATGAAGGCAAGAGAGCTGAGAGCCTCTGGTCCAAACCAACTTTTCTGCCAATGCCTACAGTTATGAGTGTTTATAAGCCCTCTGACCTCAGCCACTAAGCTTCTATTCTTACACCGGTCTGTGATTTGCTGACTGGGAAAAAAGGCTCACGTACATGTAGCAGCCATTTTGAAAGAGCTGCAGAGGTGAGCAAATCACTATCATGATGGCAGCTGGAGAGCTGCTGCTAGTTTTGCAACTGAATCCTTTCCATACCCACATAAAACCATATGAGCTGAAAATATTGGAAAACACAGTGGAAAAGACAGGGGAAAAAAATCCATGGTGTGCCTGAAGGAAATAGGGAAAGCAGTGCTGATTGGGCGCAATGCTCCCTCTAAGCTGTGGAGTCTTGTGAGTAGAAATTCTACTTTGTGAGCTACTAGCATTAAAATTGTGAGTGAGCGATTTGGCTGCTGCATAAATTAGTTTGCTCTGGAGCCATCCTTCCTGAGCAAAGACAAAAATGTGTGAGCCAGAGGCTAAAAAACTGTGAGCTAGCTCACAAAGGAACACTGATTGGGAGCAGTGCCAGTGGTTTCTTCCTCAGCTTGCTCGAATGGCAGAGATGTCACCTTGACCGTTGCCAGATACACATCTGTGGCCCTATTAAGGCTTTGAGAGAGTCATGACATGACCTGGATGTCCCAGGCTGATCTTGTGGAAGCTCCTTCCATCTGTCCAGGCCCGCAGCTACTACGGGGCCTCCTCCCCGCTTTTATGGGCCCCTCCCCGATCCTCAACTCCCCCTCACCCCCAATCAATCGCCACACAAACTGATCAGCCTGGGGAGGACAGCGAACTAGGAACAAGGGCAAGGCAAGCGGGAAGGACCAGAAGGTGTGCCAGAATAGCAACACCCCTCCCCCCGAGAGTGTGTATTGATACTGAGATACATAAAACCAGTTTGGAACAGAAAGGGTTAACTAGTGTGGGGCGAGGGAGAAAGTCGGGGGCGGGGGGGCACTGACTTCCCAGAATCCCAGCGGAGGTTGTTATCCAGCTTCCAGGGACCTGTGAGCCTCCTCGGCCAGCTGCGAAGCATCAGCTCCTCTGGCCCGAACAGCCCAACACCTACTTAACTGAGAGCTCAGCCCCACCGACTTCCATGGGACTTGCTCCCCACCGGCATCCAGGAGCCCAGGCAGAGTACCATAGGCAGCGGCCAATGCAGCCGTCCACTCACCCACAGTCTCTGCTCCTGCCCGGGGCCACCTCCCCCTCCCGCAATCTGGGAGGGCAGCCTGGCCCGCCCCCAATCGCCGCCCACCCCTGTCGGCTTCACAACCCCCCCTGCAGGCTGCTCGGTGCTCTGACGGCGCCAGCAGGTTCGGATGACTTCTCTCTCCCCAACCCCGCCGGCCTTCGTGGCTTCAGGCTTCCCTCCCCGCCTCCTTGTAATCAGCAAGAATTGGGGAGGGGGGAGTGAGAGTTATAGATATTTGACACACCCCCCCGGCAGGCATAGTGCTGGTTTTCTGCAAAGGATCGGAGAGGGTCATGCCAGAAGCAGCACGGGATGAGGAGGAAGAGGAGGGGGAAAGGGAGGGGACGTTTGAATCCCCCCCCAGCCCCATTCAGTCCTTTGGTGCAGGTGAGCCTTTTGCCTGCAGAAGTGTGCAGCCCGAGGTGGGCAGCCCTGATCCCATTAAGGCATGAATGGACTGTCACCTTCAGCTGTTCTCGCCGTCCTCCCCCCCCCCCCCCCCCCCCCGCTTTTTACTTCACGACCAGCC
>NW_015163143.1:59487-85269 GCF_001447785.1 Gekko japonicus
TATCCCCCCCCCCCCTTCACTACCCAAAGGGGTCTCAGAGTGGCTTACAATCTCCTTTCCCTTCCCCACAACAGTCACTCTGTGAGGTAGGTGGGGCTGAGAGAGCTCCTTTGAGAACTGCTCGTGAGAGAATAGTGCTGAACTTGTGACTGATTCAAGTTCACACCAGCAGCTGCCTGTGGAGGAGTGGGGAATCAAACCCGGTTCTCCCAGATTAGAGTCCATGCTCCTAACCACTACACCAAGGGTGCCCAAACTACATCTCGGGAGCCGCAGTATAGTTTAATGTTAACAAAAAGCAAATTTGCATATTTTCCAATAAAAATATATGTGTAATATTTGTTCATGTCTTGCGTCTCTCAAACATCTGACATTTATTCTATGGGTTTCTTACGTTAAGCAAGTTTGGCCACGCCTGCCAAACACCTCATAGGCTTTGGGCTCTTTTTGTAGCAGGAACTCCTTTGCATATTAGGTGACACACCCCTAATGTAGCCAATCATCCAAGAGCTTACAGACCTCTTCTTACAGGGGCTACTGTAAGCTCTTGGAGGATTGGCTACATTAGGGGTGTGTCTCCTAATATGCAAAGGAGTTCCTGCTACAAAAAGAGCCGGCTTTTAGACTATAAATTTATAAAATACAAAACCAAACATCCAAGGTAAACATCCCTCTAAGTCTCCAAAATGACACTAAAAGATTAACAAAAAAGCTACAATTATGAACCATTCATTAGAGCAATGGAAGACTGCATGCTGCAAGGCCTGCCTCTTTGCCAAGGGTTTTGAGAGGGTTTAAATGGCAGGCATCTTTTAAGAAGGGGAGGGAAGAGGGACTTGGGGCTTCCTATGTTATCTTTGGATTCAGCTGGAGATGTTTTAACTAGTATTGTAAGCCACCTTGAACCAAGAGGAAAGGTGAGATATACGTCTTTTAATAAACAAACAAATAAATAAGCAGGGTCAACCCTGGTTAGTATGTAGATAGGAGACCACCAAGGAAGTCCAGAGATACCACGCAGAGGCACAGGGAAGCCGCCTCTGAAGTCTCTTGCCTTGCCCTGCCCTGGATAGCCCAGGCAAGCCCGATCGCTTCAGATCTCGGAAGCTAAGCTGACTCAACTCTGGCAAGTACTTGGATGGGAGACCCCCAAGGAATACCAGCAGTCGGGAGGACAGGGGCAGGCTTTACTCAGCCACCTCTCTGGATATCCTCCAGGCCCCCAGTAGGGGTCAGTCACCAGAGGTCTCCATGACTTCCAGGTGCACACACACTCACACACATGCACACGCAAGCACGCACATGTGCACATATGAAAAATACAACCCCTCGCCCCCCAAAATGAAGCCTCCTGCCTTGAAAACCCTACAGGCCATAAAAGCTGACTGCCACTTGATGGCATGTTCCACCTTCAAGGCTTTGAGATGGATATTTAAACCCAGGCTGAAAATCACTCTGGAGCACTCCAGTCTTCTGTTTGTCTAATGAATGGTTTATAATTTTAGCTTTGTTGTTAATCTGTTAGTGTCATTTTGGAGGGATGTTTACCTTGGAGGTCTGGTTTTGTATTTCATACATTTATATTGTCTAAAAGCCTATGAGCTGTATAGAGGCCTGCACCTGTTAATAAATGGCATGGAATTGATCAAGAAAACCCCCCTTTTTAAGCAGACTAATCATATTTTCTAAACTGGAACCTTGAATTGTCTTCACGCCAGCTGTTTCTTTGTGAAAAGCAAAAACAAGCAGTAAGGCACATCTGCCATTCATTGCTTCCACCAAGAGGGCAGAAGTAGTGTGTCTGCTTACTAAATGCACCTCGTTGAAAACATCAGGCTCCCATCCATCTAAGAGGAGCTGCTAGAGAAGAGCTTATTGTCCCCTTGGGTCCCATGTCAGAGACTGTCTTTCTGTAAGGAAAGTTCTGTGTGAGAATATTTAAGAAATCTCACCACCTCACCTTATTTTTTTCCTTTGGATTTTGCTTGTGAAAATGAACTGATCCTGCATTTTCAGAGTGGCATTGCTGAATTAGTTGTTTCCTTTCCACTGCTGCGCATCTACAGTTTGCATCTCCCCACCCCACTTACAATTACCACTGTGCGCATAAACACAGAGATACATTGTTTGGATCACAGAAGGAACCTTGCTACGATGCAAAGAAAAAATTGCATGGTGTTGTAACCATGAGTCATGTAACCTCATGAGCTTGTGTGCATTTGTAACTTGAACATCGCAGCAAACTGTGCATGTCCCAATTCCAAAATTAATGCTACAGATTCTTGGATTTGAACTGGAAGGCAGCCAGAAGGGAAGAAGGAAGTGGGGTCCAGGAAATAGATCCAGAAACACCATGGCATCCATGAGCGTTATGCTGGGGATCACTAATCCATGCCTTGTCCCTAGCACCCAGCATTCAAATGTATCCCATCCTTGAGCATGCAGGCTCCATTTGTTTGGGGAGCAAGTGCTCTTATGGCTGGGAAATGTGTTCTCTGTCTCTTGCAGAGCCTTCGTCTAGCAGAGGAGACTGACATGTGGCCACTGGGGACTTGTTGGTTGTTTTTGTTTTGCATTGTGTGCTATGGCATGGCTGAAAAGTGACAAACGGTTGCTGGAATCTGTTTGCCTTTCCTGTCTTCCGGCCTTCAAGTCTGCATCCTGTCTGTTCGGGGAGTGATGCACAGCCATCAAGGAGCTGTTGGTCTTCATGGTTTTGTAGCAGTGCTGTTGAAAAGCAAGAAGAGTAATTCACAGGCCAAGGGGGAAAAGGCAGCTCTTCAACGCTTTCGCATCTTTGGGAATTTAACTGTCATGCCATAGACATTTGCCTTTAAGGAAAAACAGAGTTGGGTGTGTGTGTGTGAGAGAGATTCAGCTTTCACTTTTTGTGGGCTCTATTATTATCTAAAAATAGATCCTCTACCTCCTCCACCTGGGGGACTCCCCAGAAGGAGAAACACTCTTAGACCAATGTGGTCTTCCCTCTGTGGGAATGTTCTTCAAGTGAGAATGTTGCCTATAAAACCGGGGGTGTTTCCTGTTGTAACCAACAGAATAAGAAACAGATATGATCAAGAAAACAAACACTCAGTAAACAGAGAGAAAAATCTAGTTTTAAATAAAGAAATTCACTGAAAAAAAGAATTCTTGTGAAAATCGACACTGTTCTAGGATGCTGGTGATATGCATATTTATTAATATTTAAATAATTGCTTTAAAAGTAGATGAAAACTAAACCCCCCGCTTACCATTATCCAGACTTGGTATTTACACATTTAGGTATGCTGTTTTGGGGCTGGTGACAGAGAACCGGATCTTGCATTTCTGTGCTTCTTTTGGGCAAAGGGAATTTGGGAACTGTGTACTGGAATGTGATTGTATTGTGTGAGTGTCATATGAAGAGCGGATCCTCTGCTGGGCTGCAAGGGGAAGAGGAAAAGAGTTGCCCAGGGATACTGATTTCAGCGGTATCTCAGTGTAGCATGTAGCTCCATCCTAAGAACAAAGAGGAATAGACACTCACTATATCTCTCCACCTATTAAAATACATCATTTGATCTACCCTTGCTGATCTCAAAAAACAACCTATTCAGCCAAACACACACAAATTCTGCATGAAGAGGACTTCTCAACAATGCAGTGTGCTCCCCCCAAACCCTGATAGCATCCTTGACTATCTGCATGGACAGTTGAAGTCGCCAAGAATATATAAATGAGGGATGGCCAACTTCAGTACTTTGGGGATTTGTCTTTTCTCAGGGGCCAGAAATGTTTTTTTCCTATGCTGACTGACCATTTTCTATCATCTAATAGCAAAGGCAAAGCAACAATGGAGGAATTTCATAAACTCAGATAGAGCTGGGACATTAAACAAAATCCAGAAGAGATGACATTAAAACCTTAATATGTGGGGTCTCTTTCTTACAACGGAGACATTTTTTGGTGTCTTTCAAGACAAATTGTGGTCAACCTCTCTTGTTTTAACCACATTTTGATTCAAATGTAGTAAGGTCATGGGGATAGGAAGGGGAGGGGCAGATTGCTTTTGAGGGATTGCATCCAACTTGACAGTTCTACACAGAGATTGAAACGAGTACAGAAGAACTGAAAACTATTTCCATCCTATCAAGTGGGGTTTCATGAACCTAGTGGAAGAATCTTCAGGCCAGGAAGATGATCAGTCTGGATGGAGCATGAGTGTAATAGAGTGACCGGCAATGATTTGTATTGACAATTCCCTACAGGCCACGAGGCTCCAGAAGGCCACTTAATCTTAGTTATAAATAACTGTCCAATTATTGGAGAGGGGAAAATACAGCAGTGTATTTATTGAAAGTAAATAAAAAAGAATTACTCTGACAAAAGGTGTGTGTGTGTGTGCAGGTGGGTGGTATGTTGCACACAGGCTAAAACTCTGTGGGACATCCCTTGGGCACCAGTTCTAGATCTACTAAGGCCTTGAGTACCGATTCTAATGACTTCTTTTCTCTAACAGTCACTGATGACCATTTGCTGTTTCTAAAGCAAGCTGTGTAGGGGACAAGGGACTACAAAGGGTGGAGAGAGCTGAGAGTGTGGTGGTGGTGTGGTGGTAGTAGCTGAATGTTAGCGTCGCCAGTTTCTAGGTGGGGCCTGGAGGTCTTCCAGAAGTATGACTGTTCCTCAGACTACAGCGATCAGTTGCCCTGGATAAAATGGCTGCTTTGGAGGGTAGGTTCTGTGGCATTATACCCCTTTGAGGTCCCTCCCCTCTCCAAAGTCCACCCTCCCCAGGATCCACCTCCAAATCTCCACGAATGTCCCATGTTGGCCACCACCCTACTGAGCATTAATATATAGTGGACAGGAGAGAACAGAGCTGTCTGGAGTGCAAAGTCATAGCCGTGTGGCACCACTCTGCAACAATCCCAGGAATTAATGACTGTGCAGTCTTTGGAGCTTCCCAGTGGCATGAGGTTGTTGCTCTGCGATCACCCAATTCCCAGAACTGGGAGGATTCTAGCCTGTGATGTCAGTATCCTGGCCCTCTTCCATCCAGTGACATGGAGGGGAAGGCCACAGGACTCCTGGTTCAAGCTCTGTGGTATCAAAGGGCATGTAAAAAAGTGACTCACGAACACGGCAATACATTTTACTGTGTGATCTGCACTCAGAGTCTTCTTGCTGAGGACCTGAAGGATTTTTGCCAGTAGCTGGATATTCTTCTTGCACTCGCTGGAACGTATTAATTTTTTTATGATGATGAGGTCCATTTGGATGTCACAGCAGCTTGCAGTGACTTGAGATGAACTCTATCTTTCACTTAGCAAATGGGAGCTGGATGGGGCAATGATACATCCCGGGTTGACGTGCCGGCAGGTTGAGTCAGCCATGCACCACTGGTTAAGGCGCTGTTCATTTTTCATTTCCACTGCCTTGCCTTCATTTCACCACTAATCTAATTCTTCTGCCAACGTTCCATTCCCCGATGGTTGAGAGCTCCCCTCTTGCCTATACATGCGATATTACTACTATAGATCACCACTTTGAATTTAAAGTTGTAATTACTGCTAGGTATTTACTCAGTAATCTGGAAACAAACTCTTTGCCTGCCATGGGTCCAGTTATGTCTTAGCTGCCATCTCTGTCTCTACATGCTCAGAATGCTAAGAACCCCCTGGGAAGGTCCCAGGGAGGCAATTGCGGAAACCTCCAGGTTTGAAGTGTTGGGGTGAACTTTAACAAAATCAATTGAAAATGGAGCGGCAATATGAATGCCGTTGAACTTTGGACTATTATCAGAAATAACTATGACTGACAAAAATGATTCTCTAGTAACCTTTTTGTCGGGCCTTTCTCTGCCTTTAGCGACACACGTTTATTGAGAGAATGGCGAGGGATAATTAAGGGACCGCTGATTTCCTTGAAATATTGTGCTCCAAGAAAAACGGTCCTTTTCTCTAATGGCAGCAGGACACCATTTTTCTCTCAAGGCGGACAAAGGCCTTCTCTCTTGTTTCTCTCAGGCATGAGAGATCACCGAGATTCGATTCCTTTTCTTCTCTTTCTCAACTCCATTGTGAGCAAGGCCTGTCCTTTGATGCGGTAGTAAAAAATTGCCTTCATGCTACATTGTTACTTTTATCCCTTTCTTCTAAGGCACCAGCTTTGTTCTTGGGCCATGTCTTGGGTGGAGTCGCTGATTAATGCTCCACTCACGGGTTTTGCTGGAGGAAAGAGAAATGTTCCATCAGTTCCCAATAGAGTGG
Source organism: Gekko japonicus (assembly GCF_001447785.1). NCBI lineage: Eukaryota > Metazoa > Chordata > Lepidosauria > Squamata > Gekkonidae > Gekko > Gekko japonicus. Next base: position 65,739 of record NW_015163143.1, read on the forward strand.
TGCAACTGAGCATCCGCTGGGAAGGGCTGCACTTCGAGTGGCAGGATGGAGCCCTTCTCCTGCCATTGGCTCACAGCAGACACAAGGGCTTATTCATGAGCTGATTGGCTGTGGAAAAACGGTCCTTTTCTCTAATGGCAGCAGGACACCATTTTTCTCTCAAGGCGGACAAAGGCCTTCTCTCTTGTTTCTCTCAGGCATGAGAGATCACCGAGATTCGATTCCTTTTCTCCTCTTTCTCAACTCCATTGTGAGCAAGGCCTGTCCTTTGATGCGGTAGTAAAAAATTGCCTTCGTGCTACGTTGTTACTTTTATCCCTTTCTTCTAAGGCACCAGCTTTGTTCTTGGGCCATGTCTCAGAAATATCCTGGAAATCACCGTCTTGGGTGGAGTCGCTGATTAATGCTCCACTCACGGGTTTTGCTGGAGGAAAGAGAAATGTTCCATCAGTTCCCAATGGAGTGGTGCAACTGAGCAGCCGCTGGGAAGGGCTGCACTTCAAGTGGCAGGGTGGAGCCCTTCTCCTGCCATTGGCTCTCAACAGACCGAAGGGCTTATTCATGAGCTGATTGGCTGTGGAGGGAAGGGGCAAATCCTCTCTGCTAGCTGAATGAGGGCCTTTCACCGCTAGCCATGTAGGAGCTCCTCTTCTCCATGCAGGGGGGCTGCATCCGCACATCTCTCATTGCACTACAGCAACGATTCACAGCCGAATTTTCCTGGGTGGAGAAGCCAATTCATTTACAAGTGACCATGGTAGTGCAATGAGACTGCAGTATCCCACATGATGTGTGGATGCAGAAAGATTCTGCCCCAAGCAGCATGTCGGATATACCCATCGTGTGCAGGCATGTCAGCAGCCTTCTGCTTCCAGACTTTGCTGCTTGCTCACATGTGAAATTTGTCCTGGTTTTTAGAGCTGTGAACATCCCACAGTTAGGGAAACAGAGCAAAAGCAGGCACTCTGCCACAGGTAACATCAGGCTTGGGGATTAGTAGGCCTTTACAGCTTTGCTGAGTAGCAGCTGGATACACAACCGGCATCAGTGGTGTGGCTGTTCATTCGGTGCATACTTTTTTCACATTTCTCACATGGATCCATTAACCTCTGTTCTTTTCTGAGGTGCTTGTATGTGGCAGATGACTTGCTGTTCTGCCACCACTGGTCATCCTCAGTCCACTGCAGGGCATTTCCCCTGTTCACTGATGGCACATACAGTTCTCATGAACCGAAGGGTGAGAGAGAGGAGAGGAGCTCTTTCTGTTCTCTTGGGAATCATGATTACCAGTAGCAGAGGAGAAGTACAACACTGCTCCTCCGTTTCTCTCTGGTCTCCTCCCTCTGGACTCCATTTGATCGGAGAAAGCAAGTTTTTGAGTAACCTGCTGCTGATGCTCTAGACTTGTGTGGCCACCACCTTCTCTTCCTGGCTGCTTTCTCCCACCATGGCCACCATCATTGGTTGTCTTTGTACCTTCTCTTCCTGGCTGCTTTCTCCCACCAGGCCAGAAAGAAAAAGGCAGTAGAGGTGTGCACTGGCAAAATATTGTTTTAATTCTGTACAGTCATTTAAGAAAGGAAGGTGTATAGATTTTAAGAACTCAGGTGCCAGTAGAAAGAGATGGTGGAGGATGAAGCCAGTGTGCTGATGTCACTTCTGGCAAAAACTAGAAGTGACATACTGGTAGAGGAACTAGAGATCAAATTGCCAACATTCACTGGATTATGGAGAAAGCAAGGGAGTACCAGAAAAACATCTACTTCTGCTTCATTGATGACGCTAAAGCCTTTGATTGTGTGGATCACAACAAACTATGGCAAGTCCTTAAAGAGATGGGAGTACCAGGCCACCTCACATGTCTCTTGAGAAACCTGTATAAGGGTCAAGAAGCAACAGTTAGAACCGGATATGGAACAACTGATTGGTTTAGCATAGGAAAAGGAGTACGACAAGGATGTATATTGTCACCTTGCTTATTTAATATATATGCAGAGTACATCATGCAAAATGCTGGCCTGGATGAATCACAAGCGGGAATTAAGATTGCTGGGGAAAAGATCAACAACCTCAGATATGCAGACGATACCACTCTAATGGCAGAAAGTGAAGAGGACCTGAAGAGCCTCTTGCTCAGGGTGAAAGAGGAGAGCGCAAAAATTGGCTTGAAACTCAACATCAAAAAAACTAAGATCATGGCATCCGGCCCCATTGCTCCCTGGCAAATAGAAGGGGAAGTCGTGGAAGTAGTGACAGACTTCACATTCCTGGGATCCAAGATCACTGCAGACAGTGACTGCAGCCATGAAATTAAAAGCCGCCTGCTCCTTGGGAGGAAAGCGATGGCAAACCTAGACAGCATAATAAAAAGTAGAGACATCACCCTGCCAAACAAAAGTCCATATGGTCAAAGCAATGGTATTCCCAGTAGTCATGTATGGCTGCAAGAGTTGGACTATAAGGAAGGCCGAGCGTCGAAAAATAGATTCTTTTGAATTATGGTGCTGGAGAAGACTCTTGAGAGAGTCCCTTGGACTGCCAGGAGATCAAATCAGTCAATCCTAAAAGAAATCAACCCTGACTGTTCCCTGGAAGGCCAGATACTAAAGCTGAAGCTCAAATACTTTGGCCACCAAATGAGAAGGGAGCACTCACTGGAGAAGACCCTGATGCTGAGAAAGATTGAAGGAAAAAGAAGAAGGGGATGGCAAAGGATGAGATGGTTAGACAGTGTTATCTATGCAACAAACATGAAATTAAGCAAACTCTGGAGCACGACAGAAGACAGGAGGGCCTGGCATGATGTGGTCCATGGGGTCGCAAAGAGTCGGACTCAACTGTGTGACTGAACAACAACAAAAAGACTGTCTAAAGATGCCACTTCTGTTTTTTACCAGAAGAGATATCAGGACTCTGGCATGCCAGGCCCCACCTCCAATTTCTCTGGGGGGTTGCTGGCTGTGGCCTGGCAACCCTAAGTAGTCAGCAGTATCTGACTCACATCCCTAGAGGGCAGTGTTCCAATACTGGGGAGAGTGCAAATAGACTAGGCTTGGGCCTCCTATATACTTGCATGGTACTTGCTCATTCAAATGGCTCTTGCACAGGAGAACTTCCCGGCAGACTGAACCCTTGTGGGTTGTGCCCACCCTTAATCTTCTTCCTGAGTTAGAAGCCTTCCATTCTCTCAGAGTAGGGATGGGCCAACCCACTGAATGAAGTTCTGCAGAGAGGCACAATGGTTTCCTTTGCATGTGCAAAACCAGCATCATTACAAGGCCAAGGCATCCTGCGTCACATGCAGGTTTTATGAAGAAAGTGAGAACAATGGGAACATAATAATCTTTTAATATTCCCAACAGAGAAAACATAATCAAATATGAATGTGCTTCAACATATGAATCTATAAACTCTAGCCATATTGCTATGCCTTTCCCTTGAAATCAGAAAGCTGTTCCCAGTTGCCTAATAATCAGACTCTGAATGTTAATCAGAGCATTATTGGTCCAGGATGGCAATGTTTGGATGAACATAAAAGCTAAAAAGGATTTTGGAGTGTGGCAATGGAATTTCCAATTTGTGAAGTCCCAAAGGGAGTCTTAGCAAAACAGATTTGTTAACGGACCACAATGACTATTACAGTATGCTAAAGCTTGGGGAAAGAGGGCAAATAAAATACCTATAAAGTATATAGCTTCAAAGAACCTGCGCCCTCCCCAGTGAAGGTCCCCAACATTGTTAAGCCTATGGGCACTTCAGGAATTTTTAGAATTTTTAGTGGGTACCGCTACAAAATGGCTGTCATGGGGGGCCATCTACAAAAGGGCTACCATGGGAGTTAGCACCAGTCACAAAATCTTGGGAATTTCCAAGCCCAGAATTATTCTAGGATGGAGGGGCAACTGTTTCTAGATAGGACTCCCTGAAGATGCAAAGCTGATGTCTCCTGAGCTCTTCTGAAGCATTTCCTACTCCATTGAGGTAGAGGAAAGCTGAGACTGCTTGCTTTGGGGAAGAGATGCTTCAGGGAAGAAGGAGGTGGGCATCATGAAACACCCTGGTGATTACCATAGCATCCAGAGACATCACATTGGGCAAAACTGTCACAAAGGGCTTTTGTCAGCAATTCATAAGCCTTACGATCGGTGGGCAGTATGGAGCCTCGTATCACCAGGGAAGGCAGCCAGGCCTCCCACCCTGCATCCGTGGTTGTTTGTTGATGCTCAGTAGAGCACCACATTGATGTACATACTTCTGATGCCATCCTAAGAGTTAGATCCTTCTAAGACCATTGACTTCAATGGCCACAGAATGGTATAACTCTGCCTAGAATTGCACCAATAGTGGCTGAGGGCCAAAAGTGGGGTGGGGCTGGTGACGCCTTCATGTCTTGCTTGTGAGTTTCCCAGAAGCATCAGATCCACCAAGGCAATTCTTGAGTGTTTGTGGCATATCTCGTTCAAGAAGATTGCCAGGTTGGGAAATTCATGGTGATTTGGGGGTAGAGCCTTGGGAAGGCAGGGTTCGGGGAGAGAGTTCAGTGGGGTATAATGCCATAGAGCATTATTTCCTGAATCCCAGCCTGGGTTGGGACCCAAAATGGTCACGAAACCTCTGAAAGTAGGTTGCGGGCCAGCCCTCCTGAATGGCCACTCCTGTCCTTTCCAAAAATCTCTTTTGTATTTTGGAAACTAAGATCTGACCCTGGAAACAGTATCTTCCATGTTATACATTAGGGTCCCCCCCACCCATTGCATGTATATGTTGATCATGGCACGTCCTTATGGTTACTAGTTTGGTGTAATGGTTAAGTGTGCAGACTCTAATCTGGGAGAACCAGGTTTGATTCCCCACTCCTCCACTTGTAGCTGCTGGATGACCTTGGGCAAGTCATAGTTCTGTCAGAGCTGTCCTTGAAAGAGCTCTCTCAGCCCCACCTACCTCACAGGGTGTCTGTGGTGGGGAGGGGAAGGGAAAGGAGTTTGTGAACTGCTCTGAGACTCTGAGTGAAGTGCGGGGTATAAATCCAATCTCCTCCTCCTCCTTCCTAGTGTGATAATGTTAGGAGGGACTAGAGGGAGTAGTGGAGAAGGAGAGGGTGAACAAAGGCTGGAATGTAACCTCTGTATGCAAGGCTGTGTATGTTGTAATGCCACTTGCTTGGGGTAAGGGTTCATAGTGGGGGCAGCTGCCTTCTTTGTGTGATGATTGCTGGTTTCTCAAAAACATCTGGTTAGCCACTGTAGAAAATGGAATGCTGAGCTAAATGGGTGCCAAGGTCAGAGTTTATCTGGGACACCCAAAAACCTTGGGCTGGCCCTGGATGGGTTACCATACCAAATAAATTTGAACTTGTGGCTCACCATACCAAAATGGTTGAGAAAGGCTGCCACAGAGTTTGCCCTCCAAAGCAGCCAGGGGAACTGATCTCTGTAGTTTGGAGAGCAACAGTAATTCTGGGAGGTCTCCAGGCACCAAGTGGGGTTTGGCAACCAGATCTCCTCAGCAGATGACTCTGGGAGCCGCTGTGGCAAAGAGGAAGGCTGGCCTGTTTGCCTGAAAAGGCAAAGACTGAATCAGGCACAGCACAAGCTGTCTAGAAACAGCCTTTTCCTGCTTAACACACCGAGATTGCTTAGAAGAATTAATCAAGTCTTTCCGTTTCACTCCCACTTAGTAAGCATCCTTATTATTAATAATTGGGTGGCTTAATTTTAATTCCAGTTATTCAAATCATTATTCCGCCCATTGATCAATGCAGTAGTAATTAGATTAACAAATACTGAGTGATTAATAGCCACAGGAAATGCAGTTTAATTAATTTAAATGAGGGGCTGTGTGAAAGTGCAAAGAAATACAAGGGCCAAGCAGCATCTTGCAGGTGGAAGGGGGGGGGGGCGGTCTAGTAATGTAAATTCTGGTTGATTTTTTTAAAGTAAAAAATTCTATATTAGCACAGTTGAAGCTAAAACCCCCCAGAAAAGAAGTATGAGATGCAAAATTCAGCTGATATCCTTGTTCCATTAGCTACTGCACTCAGGTTTTCAACACAGCCTAGGGGCAAATGCTGGGAGTTTTGGGGGTCAGTGCCTGAGGAGGGTAAAGTTTAGGGAGGATCTGCTGTCACCTCCAGGCAACATTCTATAAGATTTCTGTAATCCTAGGGTTGGCAACTCTGGATTTGGAAAATTCCTGGAGATTTGGGGATAGACCTGGGAGACACGGGGGTTTGGAAAGCGGTATAATTAGGGGTGTGCTAAGTTAAGTGGTTAAGACGCTGAACTGCAGGCTGTGGAAGGTCGGTAGCTCAGCAGTTTGAGACCCGAGTGTGCCGCATGATGGAGTGAGCTCCCGTCTCTAGTTCCAGCTCCTGCCAACCTAGCAGTTCGAAAGCAAGAAATTGCAAGTAGATAAATGGGTACCACTTTGGTGGGAAGGTAACAGCGTTCCGTGCGCCTTGGTGTTTAGTCATCATGCCAGCCTCATGGCCACGGAAAAGTCTTTTTTTTTTTGTTTTGTTTTTTGGTTGGGTCTATTGGACCAGGAAAAAAAATTGGTGTTTCTGAAAAAATCCTGGCTCCCAATACCATCACAGTGTCCAAGTCTGAGATTTTTCAGAAATCCAAAATTTTGGGGAGAAAAAAAATTTGGTGTTTCTGAAAAAATCCTGAATCCCGATACCATTACAGTGTCCAAGTCTGAGATTTTTCAGAAATCCAAAATTTTGGGGGTCCAACAGACCTGAGAAGAAAAATCCCAATTTAAAAAAAAAAAGCCAGCCCGATCCTGCAGCTTTTCCTGCAGCCCCATGCTGTGTGGCAGGATCCGTATTGAGAGCTGAATTAGGTGTGCGTTCCCTAGATTCTGGGCCTGCAGAGTTTGCTCTCCCCTTTATTTGGGATTGGCATACTCAATATATAGCCCAGTTTATCTTGATTATCTGACGGTTCCTAAATATAGACGAGCCTTTATGTTGGCCCAACTTAATTCTATTCCAATGGAAGAACTCTCAGGCTGCTTTGAGAGTATTCCATTAGCTGAAAATCATGTAGCTGTGGAACAGGGAGTCTTTGCACTTTGTTGCACTACTTATTGGACTGGCCAGAATTTCATGGGTATGGAACCGTGTTTGTTCCTCCCTTCCTAAAGGACCTGGCCAGTTCCTCTGCCCACTGTAAGCGACAGACTCTCTTGGCGAGAAACAATCATGATACTACTCTGGCTGTAGCTAAATTCTTTTCTTATGTAATTAGATCCAAATAATTTGATGATTTACCTGTGTGTCCAGCGGTTTGAAAGCCAAGTAACTATCTATCGGCGAGTAGATAAATGGGTACCCACCCTTAGTAGGGTGGGGGCACCCTCCTCCGTCTATGGAGGTGTGTGGAGAGGCAGCGGCGTTGGCAGCAATGGCGGCGATAGCGACGGCGAGAACAGCGGCGGCAGCGGAGCAGTGGCGGTGGCGATTGGAGGAGGCGGAGCAACGCTGAGAGGCGGCAAGCAGCGGCGAGCAGAGCCTGGCTGATCCCTGGTGGCCAGCAGTGAAAGAACAAGGCGGCTGCCGTCGATGGAGGCTGGAGGCGCAGTGACGTCATCCGGAGGCGCGCGGAGCCGGAAAGGACATGGTCGGGCCGAGGACGACGTCGCCGGCGTTCCTTACATACACCCCCCGTCTGCCTGAGCACCGGACATCGTGCAGCCAGAAGAAGCCGAGCCGAGGAATGCTTTCACCAAGCCTAGCTCAGAGAAAATGTTCCTGAGTCTCAGATGCTCCATCATCATGTGGCATGTCCGCAATGAGTTAATATCCTGGACTGGCTTTTCAAAACTAGGGCGGCTTATTTTGTTTACATAGAGTAGGCCTGCATAATGCTGTGTTTGATTGTCCAGGAACTAGACAAAAACCATTAAGGAAAAAAAGCCACCTGGAATAGTCTGTCTGTGAAAGTCTTCCAAAAGTTGGGGGAGGGAGTTGGAATCTTTCACACTGCCTCCAGAAGTCAGTTCCAAAGAAAGGGCACACACTGATAGAAAATGCCCAACAACAGGCAGCAGCAGTGCAAGCTATACCTGGATCCTGCCAGCTTTTTCCACAAGTGATAGAGGGAACTGGAGTCCCTAAAAATCTAAAGCACTATCCCAGAGATTGTGGGACCCACATTGACAAAAGCCATGAAATATAGGATCTAGGGTTTTTAGGTGGCCTCTTGGCTCCTCCAAGAGCAAAAATGTTGAGCAGATCAACAATATGCAATGTCATTTCCAGCTGCACCCAGAAGTGACGTTGCAGTACTATGGGAATCCCCTAATCTCTATGGTTTTGGGGGACATCCTACGGAGTGTTGTGACATCACTTCCCACCTCCCATTTTAGCTTCCACAGAGTGTAAAGCAGTGGTGGGAGCTGGGAGTTGGGGGGGCCAGAAGATCGTCCCCCATGGCAAAATATCTTGTAAGCCTAGAGGGGGCTTAGGTGAGACAGAGTAGAAAAGTTGGTAGGATGCAACCTATAAATTGCTGGACAGAACTGGACAGGACATAGGCATAGGCAAGGATGGACTGGCCCTTTAACTTATTAAGAAGGTTTCCGCTGAGGTGCTTCCTTGGCAGGTTTCCAGGAACAGTTGGCTACATTGCCTCCTATGTTGCTGGTGGCTGGCCTCAGAGGCTGCTTGGCTTAGACTCGTGCATTGGTCTGCCCATCACTTTCTCCCATGTGGCTCAGACCCAGTTGGTACAGAAGACAACTGGGGAATCTGTGTCCATCATCGCTGCTGGTTGTATCTAATCTGAGAAACCCCCAGCAAAGGCCATTTGGCTCTGCATAGCCCAAGCCAGGGCTTTTTTTGTAGAAAAAGCCCAGCAGGAACTCATTAGCATAAGAGGCCACACCCAACAGCAGAAACTCATTAGCACATTAGGCGCTGGGCAGAACTGAACAGGACATAGGCATAGGCAAGGATGGACTGGCCCTTTAACATATTAAGAAGGTTTCTGCTGAGGTGCTTCCTTGGCAGGTTTCCAGGAACAGTTGGCTGCATTGCCTCCTATGTTGCTGGTGGCTGGCCTCAGAGGCTGCTTGGCTTAGACTCGTGCATTGGTCTGCCCATCACTTTCTCCCATGTGGCTCAGACCCAGTTGGTACAGAAGACAACTGGGGAACCTGTGTCCATCATCGCTGCTGGCTGTATCTAATCTGAGAAACCCCGAGAAAGGCCACTTGGCTCCGCATAGCCCAAGCCATTTGTAATTGCCTCACCTTTTCCTATGGATGGTAGATCCGGATGGTCAGTCATGTTGGTCTGAAGCAGCAGAACAAATGTAGAGTCCAGTGGCACCTTTAAGACCAACAAAGTTTTATTCAAGGTATGAACTTTTGTGCACACGCACACTTTTTCAAATTCGTGTTCCTATGGAAGGGCTCATCCAGGGAGAAGTTTGGCAAACAGGACCCCCTTTTCCTGCAGTATCCAGGTGGCTGAGCCCCTCCCTGGGACGTTTTTGTGATTCATCTCACTGGGCTTTCATCTCTGCACTGTTTTTCAGACATTACATTTCCCAGATACAGACAAAGACCTTTCGGTAGACTAACAGAAGGCCATAAAATGTCTGCATTGCAAAATCACATTAAAACGAGGGTTCCTGGAGACTGTGAATTTTAATTAGAGCTGAGGTGAGGCAAACGCGGAAACTAGTCACTTGCTAGAAACCAAGTTTGCCCTGCTTCTCAGATGGAACTCACAGCGGGAGCCCTGGTGGAAGGGGGGAGTATGGGTTCCTTCACTGTATTCCAGAATTTTTATGTTTTGGCAGGGCCATGAGCGTTTCCTTCCAGTGTTTCAATGAGGCTGTGCTGAGGAAGGCTTCTGCTGAATTTCTGCCTGCCACCTGGCCATTAAGGCCGCCACAGGAGCACTGTCTGTGAAAAACATGGCGTTCCTATGGATGGAGCTTTACTCAAGGCTGAAGATGTCGGTAAGGTGCAGAAACTTGGAACATGTTAACAGAGGGCCGAGGACTGAATTTCACATATTGGTTCACATTAACCAGCCAGATCCTGAGCTGTTAACGTCCTTGTGACTGTGGACTAGCTCCACTTGTGTGTCAAGACCAAAGCAGCCTGAGAATCAGGGCCCAAGGCAATATCATATAGGGTTCTTCTAGAGCTGCCAGCTGAATGCTGGTAACCAGCAGGAGCCTTTGGTGGGCTATGAGGAATGTTACATGAGGTATCCAGAACTGACATCATGATACTTTAGAAATTTGCTCATCTCTATGGTTTCTTTTACCATGGAGATGTGTGATTCCTAGAATGTTGTGACATCACTTCTGGGTACACACTGGAAGTGATGTCACAATGTCGTACATCATTGCACAACATTGATCCCAACCCCTGTCCCGATCCTCACTGGAGCAAAGAGGCCCAGTGGGGCCTGGAGCCTGGAGGTGAGACCTTATCCGCCATCCCTGGGAGGATGGCAACCTTAGGTTAATCCTCTGTACCACCACCTACCTGTGGTCAAAGGGGAGAACTGCAAGGAACTGCAAGGTCCAGCCACACTTGCAAGAACATCTCTGTACAACTGTTGGCTGGTGCTGATCATGAGGTACTATCTGACCCCTGGAACTCGCTCGGTGACTTTGTGTCTCGTTCAGGTGACTTTGTGTCTTCTGTGAGATATAGCTTTTGCCTTTCCACACTAACTCTACTTCAGCAAGCATCTTGCCCCACTAGGGCTGCCAACCTCCAGGTGGGGCCTGGAATTCTCCCAGAATTACATCTGATCTCCAGAACACAAAGCTCAGTTCCTCTGGACAAAATGGTTAATTTTGGAAGGAGGACTCTGTGGCATTTTACTCAGCCAGACTCCCTCCCCTCCTCAGGTTTTGTCATCTCAAAGCACCCCCCCCCCCGTCTTTAGGAATTTTCTGAGCTGGAGTTGGCAACATTAAATGCTGCCCTCCTGGGCTGATCTGTCCAGATTTTACCTGGCCTGTTCCTGCCCGGCTCTATGACTAGCTTTCCAGCAATGCAGTGCGAGTTCCATTTCAATCTGCCATCATGAGGAAAAGGAGGGTGCTATGGCACATGACTACAGATGCTGCTGAAACAGGAAGTGTGAGAGATCTGCACTTCTTTCCCTCTTATCTTACTTAGCCAACAAGTCCCCTTTTCTAGCACTGCCCCATGAGAGGATAAGCAGCCTGTCCTTGCATCTGCTAATATACGAGAGATGTGAGCTCCCCTTATCAGTACTACCCAGGAAGTGTGAAAATAGGAAGCCCAATTCATGGCACTTGTTCTTTCGGTGCTTCAGTGTGGGGAACGGGCTCTGTCTCATAATCTCATTCGTTTGTGCAATGGTTGTGAAGGCACATGGGGTTGTCAATTGTGAGCTGGGGAATTCATGGATATTTGGGGGTGGTGCAGAGCTGTTGCTAGGATTTTTTAATTTCGGAGGCATTTAAATAAGTCAGGGGGCAGCCAGACTGTGTCAGGAGTGATGAGAGAATAAAAGGTTTTGGTTTTTTTAAAGTGATGTGAGAGGTGAGGGTGACGGCAGGCAGGGCAGGGTGATGGTTTGGCTCAGCACTGCCATGGCACATGCAAGAAATAAAATAAAATAATCCAGCTGGCTGGGAAGTCAGGAGGCTTGGGCAGTCAGGGGGCCCGGCCCCAAGATGAACCACTGTAGCTATGGGCCTGCGGTGGTGTCTGAGGAAGGTAGAGTTTGGGAAGGGGATGGAACTCAGCAAAGATATGATGCCACTGAGTCCACCTCTACCGTTTTCTCCAGGAGAACTGTAGCCTCAAGATCACTTGCAATTCCCAGAGGACTCCCAGCCCCACGTGGAGGTTGGCAACCCACAGAGGCAGCCATGAATTGGCCGTGGGGTGGGTTTGGAAGGCCATATTTATTTCCCATAAAGTTTCCTGCAACTTTCTGCTTCTGCTAAGTTTTTTTCCAAAAGGCATTTATTACCATCTAATGAGGTAGATCTGCACTTCCATACCAATAGGAGAGCCGAGGATAATATATGGCTTTAATTAGCAATCTGGATTTGAGGAATGGCTTATTATGCAAAGAGTTTCAAAGCTTCCTCCCGTAAAATAATGCCTTTGGAGAGATTTTCTAATGACACGGAGATCTCAATTCTGTAATATAATCATGTAATTCTCTAGACAATAATTACACATTTGTCTGCCTGTTTGTCATGAAATTCTGGACTTTAGTTTCTCCGTTGTGTACTTGTAGCAGTCTCTGGTGGGGAGGAAGAAGGACCTCAAAGTATTGTTTCCAAGAAAAAGAAGATTCCCTCCCTCCCTGAATTTCCTTCTTTTCTGTTCTAACCATCAGTTTGAAACAGCACAGCCATGAAAGTGGACTTCATCTATAGAATTTTTGTCTTTATTTGATACTGCTTTCTTTAATTGCCTTTATAAGCTTCTTCAGGTTGTTTCAAAATCTATATAGAAGCTACATCGAAACAACTTCCCTCTCTTCTCTGTTTGAAACCTGTTCGCTGATACAGGAATGTTGACTTTCTTCTGTTTCACATTCTCAGTGGTGTCCTGGGGTTCCTTCTCTAGCCTAATTACTTGCTGCTTGAATATGCGTTAGGTTTTGCTGAAAGAAACTTCCCTTTCCAGCCTAGGTGAGACTGGGTAAACACTTCTAGTCCATCAAGGCATTTCCTTCATTCATAAATGCACCTTATTACCTAGGGTTGCCAGCCTCCAGGTGGGGACTGGAGATCTATGAGAACTACAGCTGATCTCCAGACTACAGTATTCAGTTCCCGTGGAGGAGGAGGAGGAGGAGGAAGAAGAAGATATTGGATTTATACCCCGCCCTTCACTCGGCATCTCAGAGCAGCTTACAAACTCCTCTCCCTTCCCCTCTCTACAAAGACACCCAGTGAGGTAGGTGGGGTTGAGAGAGCTCTTTCAAGAACTGCCCTTTCAAGGACAGCTCTTGTCAGAATTATGGCTTGCCCAAGGTCATCCAGCAGCTGCAAGTGCAGGAGTGGGGAATCAAACCCGGTTCTCCCAGATTAGCGTCTGCGCACTTAACCACTACACCAACCTGGTAAAAATGGCTGCTTTGGAGGATGGACGGTATTATACCCTGCTGAGGTCTCCCCCCTCCTCAAACCCCACACTCCCCAGACTCTACCCCCAAGTCTCCAGGAATTTCCCAACCCTCCTTGTGATTGACTGCTTAGGTCTGTCTTTCATAGACCCATTTACCAGCCATCCAAAATGGTGTTTTAGAAGAGATTTTAGTTATAGCAGCGTTAGAGCAGTATTAAGAGCTCAACAGAGCAGCTTGGTTCTTTAGGGAGAGTCCTTGACACTTAGATGGTGGTAGCAATTTTTTTTAATTTTAAAGATCTGGGGCTCTAGCCTGGTTACAGGAGGGATAGCTTCCCCATGGGTGCCACAGTCCTTTGCTGTAAAGAATGTGATAGGGTTGCCGGAGGCTTCCCCCTGCATCCCCATCACAAATGTCAGTCGCAAGAGTTTGGGAGACAGCCGAATGTGAGTCAGTTGGGCCTATTTATTTGCTCCATGTCTTGTACGCCTTTCTCATTGAAACTCAAGGCGGATTGCAGAATTATAGAAAAACAATGCAATAAAGACCAGCATAGTCAGTACCACAAACACTGCAATAAACCCGGATTACATTAAGGAACCAGGAAATGAAAACAATATTTCACAATCTGAGAACAATGAAATAAAGAGAGTATAATACATACAACACACAGTGTGATAAAAGTGGATTATATAATGAAAGAACAATGAAATAAAGACAGAATAGGACATCCAATAAGCTATGCAGTATGAAGGGGGAGGAAAAAAGAAAAATGCCTAAAATTTTCATGGGGAATTAATTGCCACCCTGTTCCCTTCACAAAGTACCCTTCTGCATTATTAAGTTTTAGCTCATCTCTGTTTCAGCATATGCTGGAGCGCAAAGTCCTCACTGTGTCCTGAGATCATTCTGCACAGCTCTGAAAACCAGGGGCTGGTTGCCCACTAGGTGGTCCTGAGCAACTCCCTAGGGTGCCAGTGGGCAGGAGAGCAAGGGTCTGCCAGGGACCTCCCTGCAGTATCCCCAACCACAGCCTCAGCACCCAGGTTGCCTGGCCAGCCAGTGTCTCCAGCCACATATGCACCTGCCCGCTGGCCACCCAAACAGCTCTAGTGTCTGCCTTGACAGCTGGTGGCTTTGGATATATACGCGCCTGCCAGCAGGCCAGGCTATAGCTCTGGGCACCCTTCAGTTGACCTATGGCTCAGGGCTCTTGAGTTTGCTCTAAGTGATATCATCTTGATGCTAGATCTGATTGGCTGTGCCAGTGTTGTGACATCATCCTGACTGCTATGCAATGCAACTGAATTCCATTGGCTAGGATCCTTTGGCAAAGATTATCCATGGGTGTAATCTCAGGAGAAGAAGCCATAATTAGAGGAAAAAATGGTGCTGAACCAGAAAATTGAAATGGGATACCATCTGGCACAGCCCTATGTGGGCATCCCAAAGCTGTCAAAACTTATAGACTGAGCTACTCCGTCTTTTATGAGGATCAGTGTTGGCAGAAGAGGCCTGGCTCTAGCTTTCTTCTCTGCTGGAAGTCAGAGAGGTTGGCTTAGAATGAGGGGCGGGTCTGGTGATGGCTGTGTGGTGTAACTCCTTCCCAATGATGTCCATCAGCTGCCTCAATTCTTTCCGCCCACCTCCAGTTCCATGGCAGCCATCAGGATAGGGTTGCCAGCTTGGGGTTGGGAAATACTTGGAGATTTTGGGGGTGGAGCCTGCGGAGAGCGGGATTTGGGGAGGGGAGGGACTGCAATGAGGTATAATGCTATGGAGTTCACCTTCCAAAGCAGCCGTTTTCTCCAAGTGAACTGATACTCTTTGGCCAGCCAGTGTCTCCAGCCACATCAGCTGCCTCAATTCTTTCCACCCACCTCCAGTTCCATGGCAGCTATCAGGATAGGGTTGCCAGCTTGGGGTTGGGAAATACCTGGAGATTTTGGGGGTGGAGCCTGCGGAGAGCGGGATTTGGGGAGGGGAGGGACTGCAATGAGGTATAATGCTATGGAGTTCACCTTCCAAAGCAGCCGTTTTCTCCAAGTGAACTGATACTCTGTTGCCTGGAGATCAGTTCTAATAGTGTAAGATCTCCAGCTATCACCTGAAGGTTGGCAATCCTACTTCAAGGAGGAGCACGCTGTTGTTGTTTTCCCTGCCTAACACTAAGAAGAAGGAGGAGGAGGAGATTGGATTTATACCCCGCCCTTCACTTGGAGTCTCAGAGCGGCTTACAAACTCCTTTCCCTTCCCCTCCCCACAACAGACACCCTGTGAGGTAGGTGGGGCTGAGAGAGCTCTTTCGAGAACTGCTCTTTCAAGAATAGCTCTGACAGAACTATGGCTTGCCCAAGGTCATCCAGCAGGTGCAAGTGGAGGAGTGGGGAATCAAACCCGGTTCTCCCAGATTAGAGTCCGTGCACTTAACCACTACACCAAACTACACCAAACTGGCTCTCTAAAATGCAAGCCAGCATCGACTGGAGATGGACAGTAAGTTTTGAGAGAGAGCTGAAGATTGTTTCCTGTGTTGGAGAAGCAACAGCCTGCTAGGAGTCTGATTACTGTAAATGTTGCTTATGGAGTAGCTTAGTCCACTTGTACCCTAGGGGGAGCTGCGGAGCATTCTCTAGTGTTTAGGGTTTATTGACTGTTTTTCTCTCTTGCTGTTCAGCCTACCTCTTGTTCTTTCTCTCTCTCTGCTGTGTAGTAGTTTGTGTTAGTGCTTGTGCTCTAAAGGCTTCTCTGTTACATTAATGGCCTGCAGGCAGTTATTGTCTTTCTTCAAAATCCTGTTGCAGTAAATTCTTTAAAAGCAAACTCCAAGGTGTGGACTGGATTATTTCCAGAACTCTGCCAACATCCTTTAGTGTACCAGGCAGATGCTTTTGTTTCCCAATCCTTGGTGACACCTGTCCGTTTTCTCCCTTCACATTTGGCTTGCTCCTTGCAGTGTGTGAGTTGCCAAGGCATGTGCCAGGCCCTGCTTTGCAAGAGGGAGTTTTCCCTCTTTCCACCCAGAGTGGATTTTCACCCATGGATTGAAATGCAGCCAGTTCAAGGTCAGCCATTTTGCTAATGAAACAAGAATGAAGAAGACAGTATCCCTGAGCATATACAGAGTGCCTCTCCCTCAGCAATTAATGAGGACATCCAGATCCTCACAGATCTAGAGCCACAGGCTTTTATGGAACAGCAGAGTGAGTAATAGCCTGAAGGATTTCTAGAGTAAAATACTGGGCTGGGGTGTCTGAAAGGGGGCCATATGGCCACTGTGTGATGCGAGTTTCAAAATAAAGATTAACTACTGTAACATCAAAGCTAGATTCATCACAAAGAGCTGCATGCGTTTGTATTATGTGTGTCTGTGTCTGGAATCTTGCTTGGCTCAGCACAGAGCTGGAATAATTTTGCTCATAAAAATTCTTCTCCAAATAAAATATGCATAATTCTTCCTTTTCCTTCAAACACCAATTCATGTAGGTAGGTCTTAAAATGCTTTGGGAAGTTACTCCTTGGACTTTGTCAAGTCTTACAACAGGAAGGAGTTTCATCACTGGGGGTTTAGAGAATCAGTCTTTGCAAATGCCTCTCTTTGTACCCTGAATGTAGTATTTGTTGATTGAAAACATTTATTAGCCACTTTTCTTCCTTACAGAGCTCAAGAAGGTTTACAATATACATAAAATAATGAAACTAGAGTACAAAGAATACATAAAACGAAAATTTAAAACCACAATTTAGGACTGCTTTGATCAAATGTGTAATCAAGTGCCCAGGGCCAGGGCTAGGGTTTTGGGCACCCTTGGCGAACAATAAATTTGGTACCTCCCAATTAGCATACATTCACAAACATAATGAAATATTTACTAGCTCATTCCAAGGGCTGCAATCCTAGGCTTGCTTACCTGGGAGTAAATCCCACTGAACATAGTGGGACTTTTGAATAGGCATGGTAGACATGCACAGGAGGAACACTGGATTGGCACCCTCTCTGGCCTGCACCCTGGACTCCTGGGGCTGCCTGTGGTCCTCTCTCTTGACATCCCCCCAGCTGTGGTGCCCTAGGTGACCACCTAGGTTTCCCTAGTGGACTGGTCAGCCCTGTACTCGGATGCTACCATTGTGATCCCTCAGGGGAATACAGGGATCATAACTGGACACAATGCAAATGGGATTTCTTACACTGGCTCTTGACTTTTTGCTGCAAATTTGGACATAATCTGGCTCTTTAAAGATTGCAAACCCTGCCTTACCATCTTCATTCATTGAACTGGAGGTAAATTCTGAAATTGCAGACACAAAAGCTCTGAAATGCTCACATTTTGGATCAGCTCTCCGATCTGAAAACAGTTTTGTCCTCTGTTTGCCACAATTAAATTATCTAGTTAATATACCATGTAGGTTCATCTATTCTCTTCTTGCTGCATTACCCAACCTTCCAACCCTACAGTAGTCATACCTGGGGCTGAGAGGAAACAGGAGCAGTGAACTTAATTACTGGCCAGATCTGTGTGCATGTGCATTTCCAGAGTTATTTAAGCACATTGGCAATCAATCAGCTTAATTAGCACCTAAGAGGAAAAGCTGCAAATTATATGCATAGAAGGCCCAGCTCTGTCCTGTTGGGACTTAACCAGCAGGGTCAAAGGAATCATAGCGGTGGGTTGCCAAGCAACCACAAGGCCCTGTCAGTGCCAGGGCTTGCCATCCTTCCATTTTGGTTGGTTGAAAGGGGAGCTTTAGACCAAAAATTAAGGCAATCTAAGAGTGGTTAATAGAATCAGGAACATTAAAAACCCCCATGCTATTTATTGAATGAATGATGTCCCCACACGTACAGAAAATTTTGCAACTAACATTAAAAACTAGCCAAAAAAAATTCAAAACAAGTGGTGGCTAGTTAGAATTCTGGGCTTGGTCTGACAAGACCTGGGTTCAAATCACCCCACAGGCACCTTGGGCCAATCAGTCTCAGATTCATAGGAAGAAATTTTGGAGGTTTTTGTTTATTTTATTTTCCAAATTTCTACCCCGCCCTCCCAGCCAAAGTCGGCTCAGGGCAGCTTACATAAAAACAAATAAGTTACATTAAAACATAAGTTACAATTAAGACAATTCTGAAACCATAATAAAATGCTAGTAGTAGTTGTCATTTGTTTGATGGTGGCAGCCATTATTCGGTGTTCTTATCTCACAGTCAGTTTGCAGTGTTCATTTTTGATCATCCTCGCAGTGCTTGATGTCCTTTAGGCTGTTGGTAGCAGTTTCAGGGGTCCAGGGCCCTCTCACATTCAACCATCCGTTGTTCACTATTGGTGGTGGTGGCGGCTCCCAAAAGCCGGGTGGAAGAGCTCTGTTTTACAGGCCCTGCAGATGATCTCATTTCCTCCTGGCAGCCCCCATATCAGCTTCCTTCTTTCTATTAGGGCTGTCAAGTCCCCCCGGGGGGCGGGGAAACACCTGCCCCAGAGGCCCGTTCCCCACCGTCGGCAGATCGGGCCCCGGGAGGAACCCCACCCCGGCGTGCACGTCACCAGGAAGTGATGTTATGACGCCGGGCACACTGGGGGCGGGGCCATGACCATCCGAGGAGGAAACTCTATGTTTCCCCCTTGGATGGTCGTGGACCCGCCCCCAGCGTGCCCAGCATCATAACGTCACTTCCTGGTGACGTGCGTGTGGTGTGGGGGGGGTCCCCCGTTCCCGATGATTTTCGATTTGGCATCCCTACTTTCTATCTACCAGTCCTCCCTGCCCCTTAATCCTTATTTGTTGAATTCATTTATACCCTGCTTTTCTCTCCAATGGGGACCCAAAGTAACTTATATCATTCTCCTTTCCTCCCTTTTATCCTCACAACAACCCTTTGAGATAGATTAAGCCAAGAGTGTGATTGTTTCAAGGTTCAGGATAGAGTGGGGATTTGAACCTGGGTCTTCCAGGCCTACTCTTGCCACTATACCACGCTGGCTTTCATGCAATGGCTGTTGTCAAATAGTAATAAGGCACCAGGTGGTCACTGCTGGGCCTACGTCATGCAAATAGTGTAGGGTTGCCAGATCCCCTGGTGTGGGTGAGGGTCTCATGATTTCAGGTACCCCTCCCCCCAAATCACGGCCTCTTACCAGCAGGAACCCAGAAATCATTGCGACAGGCCTACAAAAACCAGAAGTGACATAGGCACATTGGGGACGTTGGTGGGGAGCGACAACTTTGGTTTTGGGGCAAATCTCTATGATTTGAAGTGAAATCTACCGTAGTGTTTTGCCCAGAAAACCAGTGTTACCCCCAACATCCCTGATGTGCCTACGCCACTTCTGGTTTATGTAGGCACTAGGAAAAAGGCTCATTGTGGAAATAAATACAACGACCTCTAGAAAGAGGCTCTGGGCGGGTGCCCCGGCCTTGGACACTCAGTATCAATTTGCT
>NW_015163143.1:85808-106940 GCF_001447785.1 Gekko japonicus
CCTGCTTCCGGCCACCCCGCTTCCAGCCCTCATTCAGCCAGGAGGAGGCAGGAGAAGAGGGAGGGTAAATTGCTTCCTCCCCACCTCTCCCCACCCCTGCCTGCCTGGGGCCAGGGAGGGCCTTGGCGGGGCTTCCTTGCATTCCCGCTGGCCTTGCTGGTCCACCGCAGGGCCCCTGATGTCAGGGGGTGTGGCATATGCTAATGAGTTATGCTAATGAGTACCCCTAGCTCTTTTTCTATGAAATGACCCCTGCAAAAACCAATCAAGTTGCATATGCAAACGACCTCTGTGTTCTGAGGCAAAGGCCAATGAGGCTGCATATGCAAATAACCTCTGTGTTCTGACTGGCTATGGTGAGGAACAGCAAAATGTTTAGAATGTTGGAGGCAGGACTCAGGCAAAGCAGCCAGTGGATAGGGAGACCCTCTGAATGACAGATCAGAGAGCGAACTGATTTTGGAGCATGTGGAATGTTCTAGAGAAGTGCCACCACCATTTGGCTTTTATTTATAAGGGAGATGCCACGACACTCCTCCCCACTCCTGGAAAGTCCCTTCTCCGCCAGTGCAACAATTGGACCTGGCAACCCTAAAATCGTGTGGTAGTGAATCATCTGGTAGTTGCTGCCAAACTTGGCCCAGATGAGTCCCACTCCAGAGCACGGAGGTGGGGAGCAAGAGTGAACTGGAAAACAGGCCTGGAAAGGCCTGCTCCCTCCCTCTGCCTTTTACTGACAGAAACCAAGGCTTAAAGCCTGCAATACTGTTGTGGTTGCCTAGCAACCCACACAATGGTCACTGTAGTGGATGTTCATTTCGTAAAGGTCCAGATGCTGTTTCTATTATTTGGAAGAGATTTGACATCCCATTTAAAAATATATATTTTTTAAGTTTTCAGATTTCTCTGCAAACCTGGGGATTTTTTTTCAGGTTTGCAGAAACAGTTTTCATTGTTTGTTCATGGCTGTACTCTTCGGACAACACCACAGCGGATCTTGCTGCCAAGCTCTGCCAGTTTGTCCTCACCCGCAACTTCCTCAGATAGGAGCACATTGAGAATCAGATACATTCGATTATAAGGAAAATAAATATGTAAAGCCTTCTGTTTCCTATTGTATAGCGACAGAATCCCTCAGTATTTATTTAAATCTGGTCCA
Organism: Gekko japonicus; assembly: GCF_001447785.1. NCBI lineage: Eukaryota > Metazoa > Chordata > Lepidosauria > Squamata > Gekkonidae > Gekko > Gekko japonicus. The sequence goes on from NW_015163143.1 coordinate 86,968, forward strand.
TCAATATGGCTGACGGCAGAATTATAAGAGAGTTACATGTTCAATTAAATAGATCTGAAGGACTATTCTGCTGGCTTTTGTTGATAAAAAACAAAACAAAAAGAAGTCATGTGGCAACTTAAAGACTAACAGGTTTATTGAAGCAGAAGCCAGGCATCTGAAGAAGTCGGCTCCAGCCCACAGCGAACTTCTGTTTCAATAAATCTGCTAGTCTTTAAGGTGCCAGAAGGCTTCCTTTTATTTTGGCTTTAACAGAACGACAGGGCCACCCCACCAGAATAAATCAATACATGTCGGAAAAAGCAGCCATCTGTCTAAAAAGTCATCCTTTTGGGGTTTTCTGGTTATTGATTTGGTTAGCCGAGCTATCTTGTACAGAGCCAGTCAATCCCATATTCCATTTAAACGATGCTTGAATGGCTGGAGTTTTCCCATTTTTTTCTGTTGGAACCCTAAGCAAGATCAGGCTGCTGCTAACAAGACAGCTGGTGGCAGCTGCTGGGGAGTAGAGGATAAAATGATCTCCCCCTCCCCCCCCTCCCCCCAGCATAATTCAATGTGCCAGGAGATTATTTCCAGGTCTTTGTTGTACAATTCCCTGGCTTCCCATTCGGGGGTGAGAAATTACCTGTGTGGGCCCTGGTGCAGGTTGTGCTGTAACATTTCTGATGAAAGACCTAGGTATACTTGAAGAGAGTCATCTTCAAACCTCTCTATTGTTTCTTCAGTTGCCAGAATATATGCTCTCATGGATTGTCCCTTGTTTCCCTGAAGGTGAGCGCACACTCTCTATGGCAGGGACAACCCCTCCCTCCAGACTCTTAAGATGGTTAAGCCACTGTTCAAGAAAGTTCTCCACCTCTGGGTCTCTCACTTTTCAGGAAATATCTCTAAAAACAAGAAAAGATGTACTCTGTTGACAATCTTCCAGGTAACACTGTTTTGGCCACCAAGGAAGTTAAGGCTCTACTCACCAACATCCCCCACAAAGATGGGCTACAGACCATTAGGAACACCATCTCTGACAACACCACAGCTGATCTCACTGCCAAGCTCTGCCAGTTTGTCCTCACCTGCAACTTCCTCAGATTTGGTGGTTATTTATTCCTTCAGATCAGTAGCATAGTCATGGGCACCCGTGTGGCACCACAGTATGCCAACATTTTCATGGCTGACCTGGAGCAGCTTTTCCTCAGCTCCCTTTCATTAACACCCCTCTTATATTTGAGATCTGTTAATGACATTTTTATCATCTGGAAATATGGGAAAGAAGCACTGAAGAAATTTCAGCAGGCCTTCAGTGACTGCTACCCCAACATCAATCTGACCATGAACTGATCCACACAAGAAGTACAAGAAGTACATTTTCTAGATACCATTGCACAAATACAAAACAGAAGCATAAAAAACCACCTTATACCAGAAACCTACTGATTGTCAAAGATATTTACACGCAGTCACCATCCAATTTCCTCTTGAAGCTATCCATGCTTGTAGCCACCAACACCTCCTGTGGCAGTGAATTCCATGTGTTAATCACTCTTTGGGTGAAGAAGTACTTCCTTTTATCCGTTCTAATCCGACTGCTTAGCAATTTCATTGAGTGCCCACAAGTTCTTGTATTGTGAGAAAGGGAGAAAAGTACTTCTTTCTCTACCTGCTCTATCCCATGCATAATCTTGTAAACCTCAATCATGTCACCCCTCAGCTATCATTTCTCCAAGCTAATAAGAACATAAGAGAAGCCAATGTTGGAATGGGCAAATGGCCCATCCAGTCCAACACTCTGTCAAAAAGTGGCCAAAAATACCAGGTGCCATCAGGAGGTCCACCAGTAGGGTCAGGACACTAGAAGCCCTCCCGCTCTTGCCCCCTCCAAGCACCAAGAATACAGAGCATCACTTGCCCCAGACTGAGAGTTCCTATCTATACCTTGTGGCTAATAGCCACTGATGGACCTCTGCTTCATATGTTTATCCAATTTCCTAAACATACCAAACAATCCATTGTCTACAGCCAAGCTCTGTGCTACAGCTGCATCTATTTATTTATTTAAACATTTTTACCCCGCCCTCCCCGCAAGCGGGCTCAGGGCGGCTTACAAGGGACTGTTCCAATCCCCCTTGCAAAGATTCTCACCTGTAACTATTTTTGGAATTACAATACCCATCTGATGTAGTAAGGAAAGATTAACAAAGCCAGAATGATACCAAGAGATACCCTGCTACAAGATACAGCCAAGTGAAACAACAGAACGCCAATGATGATCACATACAACTCTCAGCTCAAACCAGTTCAACACAACATTGATGACCAGCAACCTGTACTGGATCCTAAATTTTGACTTGAATATTTTCATGTATATTATATGTGTATTTGCTTCCACAAGGCTGTTAGTCCTGATGCTATTTTTTGTTTGCTCAGGTCTAATCTTGCTTGAGTTGTTTTTATTAGACATCATGTTGCATACATTTTATAAATAAATAAATAGATGCAGAACAGCTCCTGTTCATTTCAATGAGGCTCATGCAGGAAAATGTCCTAGTGGACTGGGCCTCTAGATTTCCTCCTCTCTCCTCCTCCCTCCTAGGAATACGATGAAATGAAAGCCTAGATGAAGCAACAATAATAATGTGATTCTGAATTAATGGTAAAATTCTAATAAATAATGGTGATGATTAATACTGCACGATCCCAAAAGTAATAATCGTTTAATAAATTGCACAGGACTCCTGTAAGAGTCTCTGTATCTTTTAATTACATTGAAAGGAAGAGAGCAAAGCAATTAGTGTAAACGTATTATTAACAGGAGCTAATGTAACTAGGCGGGACCATTTAAGTGACATTAAATTAATCCTTTGACTGGGATTCTTCCCCCATCCCTTTTGCAAAATACTGAGATATTAATGGAGCCATAGGCGAGGAAATTGCTTCCATTGCGATGGTATGAAAAGAGAAGGAAACAACTGTGACAGGCCAATATCATAACGCCCCTATATAAATCAATGGTGAGACCTCATTTGGGATACTGTGTGCAGTTCTGGTCACCACACCTTAAAAAGGATATTATAGCTTTGGAAAAAGTGCAGAAAAGGGCAACTCGAATGATAAAAGGGTTGGAACACTTTCCCTATGAGGAAAGGTTAAAGCGCTTAGGGCTCTTTAGCTTGGAGAAAAGACGACTGAGGGGTGACATGATTGAGGTTTACAAGATTATGCATGGGAAAGAACAGGTAGAGAAAGAGGTACTTTTCTCCCTTTCTCACAATACGAGAACTCGTGGGCACTCCATGAAATTGCTGAGCAGTCGGGTTAGAACAGATAACAGGAAGTACTTCTTCACCCAAAGAGTGATTAACACTTGGAATTCACTACCACAGGAAGTGGTGGCGGCTACAAGCATGGACGGCTTCAAAAGGGAATTAGATAGGCATATGGAGCAGAGGTCCATCAGTAGCTATTAGCCACAAGGTATAGATAGGGGCTCTGGGGCAAGTGATGCTCTGTCTTCTTGGTGCTTGGGGGGCCAACAGTGGGAGGGCTTCTAATGTCCTGGCCCCACTGGTGGACCTCCTGATGGCACCTGGTATTTTTGGCCACTGTGTGACAGAGTGTTGGACTAGATGGGCCTTTGGCCTGATCCAACATTGGCGTCTCTTATGTTCTTATGCCAGCACTTCAGTGGTGCATAGAGCCTTGGAGGTTTTAGCCAGTTGGGTTCCTGCATGCCCCTGCACGAAAGACCCAGGAAGGGGTTGCTTATTGGTCACTCAACAACAGCTGGTTCTTCTATTGCAGTCTATGGGCCTGGAAAGGTTTGCCCCCAACAGCTTGAGTAACTTGAACCTGAGTTTTTCCTGTCCTAGGCTGACACTCTAACCACCACAATACCAGGCACTGGGACACTGGCACATCATTTCTGACAGAGCTGTGGCATTTACAGCTCAGATGTGGAAACATCTGACTGACTTGGTTAGGCCATGGAGTTGCCAGGAAGACCCAAGAAGCAGAGCTTCTGACATACTCCACCTCTGATGTCTCTGTCCCTGGAGGTCCCAACAATTTCTATAAACTAGGGCTTCATGTACAGAGTGAAGTGTATTCCATCTTGCTTCCATCATGGAGTTCATCATGTCAGGATTTCCCAGGAAATCTCCTGTCCAGGCCCTGATATGCTTGTGAGATGATTATATCACGTGCCTTTTGAGTTAGTGTCAAATTGCCCAGTCTGGCGCTGCCCTGCCTGTTTTACTCATGCACTTTCCCCCTTTCTCTAGTTGGGCCAGGGTGGCTCTGTGGACTGCTGATGATTGGAGGATCTGCACTTGTACCTTGAAACTCTGGTTCTTCATTGTGTTCGGTTACGTGAAAGGCACATGGTCCATAACCAAGATGAATGGATTCTTTAGAAAGTCATAGCACAAGACTGACCAACAACTGAATGTGTTTATGGGATTTGGGCCTAACCATGCAGGGTTCCTGGGCAGTAACTCCTCAGTGCTGAGAGGGAAGAAGAAGAAGAAGAAGAAGAAGAAGAAGAAGAAGAAGAGAAAGAAGAAAGAAGAAGAAGAGAAAGAAGAAAGAAGAAGAAAAAGAAGAAGAAGAAGAGATTGGATTTATACCCCGCCCTTCACTACCCGAAGGAGTCTCAGAGTGGCTTACAAACTCCTTTCCCCCCCTCCCCACAACAGACACCCTGTGAGGTAGGTGGGGCTGAGAGAGCTCTTGACAGAAACTTTTCAAGAACAGCTCTTATCAGAACTACGGCTTGCCCAAGGTCATCCAGCCAGGTGCAAGTGGAGGAGTGGGGAATCAAACCCGGTTCTCCCAGATTAGAGTCCGCGCACTTAACCACTACACCAAACTGGCTCAGGAAGGAAATTACAATTTACCCACAGTCCTCCTCCTCTCTCCCTGACTCTTTTTGAAGCCCTCTGGAGGTAGGTGAAGGAGTTCCTCCTTGTTCTTGGCCCTTTATGAGGGAAATTGGACAGGACGTGACTACCCAAAGGGTGCCTCTGTCTTCCTGCAAAGAGAGCAGCCCCATGAGAGGTGGGGCAGGCATGGCTGCCCTCTGTGTCACTTTCCTACAATCCACTGCCAGTCACAGCACTCTAGGAGGCTGGAACCCTGTCCCTGGTACCACACAGCATGTCAGCGGGGGGCCTGGCCTGACCACTGTTGATGTCATATGCTGCAGCTCCAATTGGAGAAATGGAGTTGCTGTGCCACAGGAGCCCTGCCCTGCAGTGGTGTCCACATACTTCCCGCTGGTTGGCTGGTAAGTCTGCAGTTTGTCGGGGAAGAGGTCCCTGTGATGATACCTTGATTAACACTGAGGGAGGCCCTGATCTCAGAGAAAATATTATTATTTCCTGGGGACAGAGCAACAAACTCTCTGGATTTCAGGCTAAGAGGTAATGGGTTTCCCTTTGTAAGTTTGTAAGCCGCTCTGAGACACCTTTGGGTAGTGAAGGGCGGGGTATAAATCCAATCTCCTTTTTTGCGGAGAAAAATAGGCAGGGTGGAGATGACCATTTGCCCACCTGCCAAGAAGGGGCAAGATAGATACTATTTGGATATCCTAAGCTGGGCCATAAAGGTTTGGGGGACATGTGCCTGGATATGATTGGAGAAAAGGTACAAGGCAGCACACGCAGGGACTGAAACCTCGTTCAGGATAGGGCAAAGAGGAGGAGGAGATTGGATATATACCCCACCCTTCACTACCCAAAGGAGTTGCAGAGTGGCTTACAATCTCCTTCCCCTTCCCCTCCGCACAACAGACACCCTGTGAGGTAGGTGGGGCTGAGAGAGCTCTTTCGAGGACTGCCCTTGAGAGAATAGCTCTGAAAGAACTTGTAACTGACCCAAGGTCATGCCAGCAGCTGCATGTGAAGAGGCGGAGAATCAAACTCGGTTCTCCCAGATTAGAGTCCATGCTCCTAACCACTACACCTAACTGACTCACAAAAACCTCCCAGCTGGAAGAGGAAGAATTAAAAGGCCTGGACATATTGTGAGTGGTGTACAGGTCAAGAACTGGGAATGGACGAGAAAGGGAGGGTAGTCTGGTTTGGCCAGCCTCTGTTTTCAAAGCTCCACTGGGTTTGTGCCCATTCACAGAAGGTAATGCCGAAGTAACACCAGTGACTGTTCAACTTAGGCTCGTGTTTTTATTTCTTCACTTAGTTCTATAATACCCTACAGTGTTTTGACATGGTGTTTCTCATATTCTTGCACTCTAGTGAACTGAGATTTTATTTTAGCAAATAAAGATCCCCCCCCTCCTTTTAAACATCTCAGACTGTGTTCAAAATGCCTCAGCTTAAGTTAGTTGGCTGGCTGCTTCTCTATGCATAGATCAGAAACTCTTGGCTGTGCTACAGACAGCTGGCTGGGGACGGGTAGGTGGGTGAAGGATCAGGTTATTGCAGACCTCACCTCCAGACATGGTTCATACCTCCATTTAAACCATGCAAAAATTGTGCTATCTGGGAAACAACTTAAAACCAAGGTTAACTAAAGCTGGCCGATGGGACACAGAGCAAAGCCTGTATGGATGATGTAAGGATAAGGACAACTTTAGAGGGACAGAGGCAGATGTCCAGGTGTCAAACCACTTAAGAATTTAAAAGCTTACAACCAGCATTTTAATTGGGCCTGAAAGCTGTTGAAGATGGTACATTTGCTCAGAGAAACAAAATCTTGGCCACTGCTCCAGCTACTACATTTTGGACTAGCTGAAGTTTCCAAAGACTTTTCAAAGGGAGCTCCTTGTGGAGCACTAGGGGTAACAACGGCATGCGTGTCAGTGGCTGTATCCCCCTCCTACAGGCAAGGGCACAGCTGGCTGCGAAAGGGGACTCTGGCCACAGCATCTAGCTGACCATCCAGGAGAAACATCAGTCCAGGGGCACTACCAAAGCCAATTCACCACCCAAGGGACACATTCCGCTACTTGGGATACCAAATCAATTGGAGACAGCAGATATGGCTGGCATCTGTGGTTGTTTTCTGAGCCAGTGCCACTGCCACCTGGGGTCCAAGGCCAGGTGCAAGAGCAGCCCAGGTGTTTCCCTGCACCCAGCCTTGGACCCTGTGGGGGAATTAGTATGGAAGGAGGGAGCTTGGGCCAGCTCAATGGCATGAGCAGGCAGACCTTGAGCACTACAAAACGGCAAGCCTGGTTCTTAACAGGAAGTGCTCCCACCTCCATAACAGGCTGCCCCCACCCCCAGATCAGTTAATCCCTTGCCCCAAAGTACTTTCAATTTGTTAGCCTCCTTCCAGTTCAGTTCCTTCTCCGTGGCATTTGATGGGAGGGAGTCGGTGTCATCAGCTTTGTAGTAAGCTGCTTTGGGTCCCCACTGGGGAAAGACAGCAAAGTATAATTAAGTATGCAAATAAGAAAGTAAATAAATTGATGACACCACACTCCAAATCTCTGGATGGCTTTTCTCAAACTGTCAGCCTGGCATGGCATTCTCTTAGGAATCCATGTAGATATTAAACCGTATCGGGGGCAAGAGGGATCCTAATGGAACCCCACCCTCCAAAGGGCTGCGCAACAGTCAGTTCTCTAGGCCTCCTTCTCAGACTTACAATCCATGAAAGACCAGAACCACTGTCCCTCTCAGCTCTGTATGGGTCAAGCAGCACAGAAGGATACCAGGCCCTACCAAACTGATGAAATCAAAAGAGACACACTCGTCTGGTTCAGCTCTGGATGAAGGTGCTAGGGTGGTGAAGGCTATTTCCATTCAAAAACTGGAAATGAAATCTGATTGAAAAGAATCTAAGGAATCCAGAAATAACGAGAACTGGGTCACCACACCATGCATTAATGTACTTTTACCAAAAGAGACTTGATGATAGCTATAAGGGTCAGAGTGGCTTTTTCAATAACGGTCTTTCCACCATGACCGGTACTCTTAATGAGGCATTTATCGTCTCTTTTTCCCATCCGGATAGCTCCCTTTTGGCTGCTCTGATTAGCCAGGAAGTGAAAAGGTCAAGCATCTAGGGGATTGGCCTCACTTCTCTAGGGATTCTGTTCACATTATCAGACTGTACAGACTGAAAAGTATCCATGCTGACAGGTACAGTGGAAATTGAACAGGGCTTTCAGAATGGAATAGTCCGAGTCTCAACTGGTACACGCAGAATTAAAAACACACCGAGAGCCAAATTTTCTGAAACAATTCACTGTCAAACGCTCTCTGGAATAAAACTGTCTTACATGCCTTCCCAAATATAGTGAGTGAGGGTTGCATTGGATTTACTCTGGAAGGCTATTCTCTAAAGGACTGGACCTACCATGAAGAAACCTGTTTAGCTGTAGCCATAAGTAGGGTTCCCAACCCTGCTTAGGCAAATGCCGGGGCCGTTGCCTGGGGAGGGTGGAAGTTGGGGAGGATGTCAGGTCACTTCCAGGAGATTGTCCTAAGTGTTGACACACAGTAAGCACATGGAGGCGGTTATTCGACATCAGGGTGGGTCAAAATACAGCTCCAAGGTTCAGGCACAGGTTAGGCAGCACGCTCAGCTTCAAGTCCGAAGCGAGATCCAAGAGCGAGGTTTCTATGATACAGGCCAAGATCAGAGACGAAGAAATCTATCCAGAATACAGGCAACAACAAATATAGTGAGTGAGGGTTGCATTGGATTTACTCTGGAAGGCTATTCTCTAAAGGACTGGACCTACCATGAAGAAACCTGTTTAGCTGTAGCCATAAGTAGGGTTCCCAACCCTGCTTAGGCAAATGCCGGGGCCGTTGCCTGGGGAGGGTGGAAGTTGGGGAGGATGTCAGGTCACTTCCAGGAGATTGTCCTAAGTGTTGACACACAGTAAGCACATGGAGGCGGTTATTCGACATCAGGGTGGGTCAAAATACAGCTCCAAGGTTCAGGCACAGGTTAGGCAGCACGCTCAGCTTCAAGTCCGAAGCGAGATCCAAGAGCGAGGTTTCTATGATACAGGCCAAGATCAGAGACGAAGAAATCTATCCAGAATACAGGCAACAAAGTCAGTCGCTACAGTTTGGTGTAGTGGTTAAGTGCACGGATTCTAATCTGGGAGAACCGGGTTTGATTCCCCACTCCTCCACTTGCACATGGCTGAATGACCTTGGGCAAGCCACAGTTCTGGCACAGCTGTTCTTGAAGAAGAGCAGTTTCTGTCAGAGCTCTCTCAGCCCCACCTACCTCACAGGGTGTCTGTTGTGGGGAGGGGAAGGGGAAGGAGTTTGTAAGCCACTCAGACTCCACATGAAGGGTGGGGTATAAATCCAATCATCATCCTTATCATCACCATCATCATCATCATCATCATCTAGCGTAGCGGGGAGGGCGGGGTATAAATTGAATAAAATAAATAAATAAATCATCATCATCTCCTCCTCCTCCTTCTGTTGCTTTTAAGCCCCATGCTGCTAACCACCTGTGTTGCATCTTCCACCTGCCGGCTGCCTCAGTCCTGCTCCTGCAAGCACTCATCCTCATTGTTGAACCCGGGCTGGTGCTGTGCTGCTAGACGGGCACTGTGCCTTCTGCCTTGAAGGTCCCTCCTAGTCTTCTTCCAATGACATTCTTGAGGCTCTGGAGATGAGGGGGTGAACTGACTGGCAACTGGCTGGCTGTTGCCGGCTCAGGATTGGGAAGCTGAGGGGCTGGTGCACTGATCCTGGCTGAGAATCTATATCTGGCCTCAGACTGCTTCCTCTTGCAGTACCTCTGCCAGTGGCTGTGGGCTTGGGTCAGGTATGTTTATGTTTATTTGGATTTATATCCTGCCCTCTCCTTGACGGGCGCAGGGTGGGTTCCAACAATATAAATACAGTATGTCCCACTGCCGGGACTCCCTGCACCTTCACGCCGCCGGCAGGGCTCCCCACGCCACCTGCAGACCCCCCCTGGGTCCTTCACTGCTTACCTGGGGCCCCGGGGGGGGGACCAAGAATGAGCTGCCATGGATGACCAGCGTGGCTGGGGGAACGCCGCCACTGCCTCACATGCTCTCCCTGGGCGGCAGCAGCAGTGGGGGCTGCAGCCTGGGGCGTGAGAGGTGCCTCTCCCAAGGCGGAAGCCAAAGGATTGAGGCACCTTTTTGCCCCTAAAGGCCCCCGTGGCACGGAGCCAGCATGGTACCAAGAGGTGCTCACCGGACAGAGCGTACAAAGATCCCAAGGAATGATCCTCTCTACATACGCAACGAACGCAGACAAACGTGACCCAGCAAACAATTGATAAAATGCTAGCAGCATAACCGTCCCAAAGCCCCAAACAAGCGGAAGGGGGAGGGGAATGCCCGATCCCGAAAAGACTGAATTTAAAATGGGAGGCGGAAAGGGCGGCTTGAAGGAAGTGGATTACGACGGAGTGTGCGGCGGGCCAGCAAGAAAGCGATAAATCACCAGACTTACGGAGAATTTTTTATTTTTCCTCTTCTGTAAACAATGATGCAGCAAGCAGAATAAATGGCGTGAAAACGAAACTTATAACAGGAACGGCCAGCACATCATCGCTGGCTACCAGACCGGAAGCAACCATAGACTTTCCCAAACTGATGGCTTCAGCTTTACACCCTCTACTGGACCAGATGACCACCTTAGCGACAAGCTGTATACGTTGCAAAAGGAACTTAAAATTTCAGCGAGAAAGAAATGAAGCGGATGTTCCTCAAGCAACAACAGAAAGCGGAAGAGGGATCTGAGAAAGTGGAGGAGAATAAAGACGCAGGAGAAGAAGATAGAGAAGGATGGGAAAGACTCTGATATCAATGCGATTAGTCTGGCTAAACCCTTTGATTTTGAAGCAGAACTAGAGGTTGTTACCCCCAAAGCATTTAAAAACTAATTTGGACTTCGACAGCAGGAGAGGAAAATGCAAAATAGCTTAATTTCGATAGGGAGGCGCGGCAGATGTTCAGGGTAGTGTCTTTGCAGCTTTCTCTGTCCTTTCCTCCTTGCTTTCTCCCACCCATCCCCTTTTCCTGATTCAGCATTAATGTCATCCCAAATGGCCTATCTGTCATCTCAAATTAGCCGTTATTAAAGCCATCCATTTGACTGGGGCTCAAATGAATTGTATTATTACTCCAGTTCCAGCAATGGATGGCCCAGCATCAAAGCCATTTTGAATTTGCAGCAAGAAGGCGATCAATTATTTTGTTCTGCTACCTGGCTGGCTGGGAGACCTATTGCTAGGCCCTGCATCGCACTACAAGCACAAAGAATTCCTTGAGAGCTCCGGCAATTTCTAATTCATCCCACCCAACTTATTGAGGGACTCTTGCTGTTCAGAACACACACATACACTGCTCCAGGTGCCTGTCCTCAGGGATTTATTTATACGTTACATTTATATGTTAGATTTGCGAATCGCCCAATCCCAGAGTACACAGGGCTCTGGGCGATGTACAACAAAGTTAAAAACATCAATGTGACAGTATTAAAATCAGTAAATCATTCGTTCCTATATTATTAATAATCTCAGGATGTGTAATACTTTGGCAGGTTATTATAGTGTTTATTGATAACATAAAACTTTAAAATTATGTCTGTGATTGTTTGCCTTTTATATTTCCACAGTATTATCTCTCACGCTTTACTATTCTGACAAAAGAGATGTATCAACAACTTCAAACTTTTGTAACAATGATCCTTGGCACTCTAGTTTTAGGCTGTTCCTATCCCCTGTCCCTGTAGTATTGTAGTTTTGGAAAAGCAATAAAAATGTTTTTTAAAAATAAAACTAGGTGGATCAAGTGGAGGAATTTGGACTTGGAAGAGGGGAGTCAGCACTGATCCCTTTTTTTACCCAAAATACCAATAGCCTAAAAATGTCCCTGTCCTAAAGAATGAATTGTGCTTTAAACTGAAGCTGTTGTGTCACAAATTAAATAACCATTTCCCCCAAAAAAATGCTTCGGTGGAACAAAACCCCAGATGAGGTGGTACACACTGGCCACACCCTACCAATGGATCTATGAAAGTCAGTACTTTGGCAGCAGCTTCCCAGAGTCACAGGTAGAGATCGTTTGCATCACCTGCTACATGACCCTTTTAGCTGGAGATGCTAGTAGGAACCTTCTGCATGCAAACTAGGTGGTTTACCACTGAGCCGTGTCCCCCCACCCCAAGCAATAGAATAGTCAAACATAGCCAAACTCATTAAGTACCTGTATATCTTCCCCTGCGGGATGGGACAAACTGCTTCAGGGGGTGATTTAAATTGAGGAAACGGTACAGGGAGAAATAAAGGCAATATTTTCTGCTTTAGACAATTAAGTATCCCCCCCACACATACCCTCTTCTTTGATGACACAATGTAGGTGTCCTACATCTGCTCTGATTGTTTAAAAAACAGAGACCCTGACCATACATCTCCTGCATCATATTTTTTTGGTGCAAGAATAGGAATGTAGCATAGACATGACTGTCCCTTTTTCATCTGTGAAATGTTAGATGTAATGGACTCCTTAATGTCTGTGTCTGTTGCAAAAACTCAGACTTGTTTTACTTTTGCTGGCAAAGTTTGAGTCCAGTGGCACCTTTAAGACCAACAAAAGTTTATTCGAGGTATGAGCTTTCGTTGTGCATGCACACTTCCTCAGATAAATTGAAATGGAAGTTCAATCTACCCACCTGGATCCACCTCCCAAATGGTCACTTTCTAGCCACGCGTGTGCAAGTTGAACCCTGTGATCATTTACTCATCACCTCCCCCCACCAGTAGCTGAAGCATCTTTTAGCTATTGCTGCCTTTTAGGAAGACATCTTTAGCCACCAAAGAAAACTGGGAGAACATTTGGGGGCAGTGTTCTAGGATTTGCCAAAGCCTCTACAGTTTAGTTTCTACAAAACATGACGTCATATCGTTTTCACCGGATGTGACACTGCATGCTTTTGGGATGCCAGCATGCCACCCCCAACCCCCAACTCTTTCTGGGAATGCCAGGTGACCTCCTGGCATCCTTACTGCCAGTGGAGGTAGTGATGGCCACAAGCAGAGATGGCTTTAAAGGGGAATTAGACAAATCCACGGAGGATAGGTCCATCACTAGTTACTAACCGTGGTAACAAAGGGCAACCTCCACATTCAGAGGCAGTAAACCTCTGAATACCAGTGCTAGGAGGTAACATCAGGGGAAGGCCTTGCCCTCTACACCTTGTCTGTTGGTCCTCCAGAGTAACTAGTTGGCCACCATGTGAAACAGGATGCTGGACTAGACAGACCACTGGTCTGATCTACCAGAGCTTTCCTTATGTTCTCATATCCTCTCCATATCCAAACAGGGTGCCTACAACAATCCAACAGAGTCAGCTTCCTCTTTCCAGAATGCACAGCTGGTTTTTCCTCTGTAACTGAGGGTAAACAACAATGAATTAAGCCAGCATGGTTAATAGCCATCTCTTCAGCGCTAGACAAATATCTCAAAGCAGAAAAGACACTGAAACCAATGCGTTTCCATTGACATGTATACCTTCAGTCTGCCCGCATAGGCACCTCCAGTTCTCTCATACACATGTAACTATATGCTGGAGCAGGAGCTGTAGAATGTGTCAATATATACATTCGTAATGAGATGAATGTTTGTGCTGCTCTTCATCCATCTTTTGCATCTAGGCACAACTCTCTGGCAGTTTCTAAACACATGGAAGAGATGCATGCCCTGCTTCCATTTAAGAATCCCTGAGCAAACCTATTCTTACAGACATTCTCATCCACAATTGGACAATGCTTTAACCTTGCATGTAGGCCCTTATGAGGCAAGTTTCTATGGTTACTGCCTCTTGTTTTGCTTAGAGGGCATTACTGTGTTGGAGCTCAATAATTTTGCCTCAGACCATTTTTTTTTGGGCAAGCTTTCCAGAGATATTAAACCCCTCTGGAGATGATGGGAGGTGTCAAGTGCTTGGCTGTAGCTGGAAAACAGAATACATTATCAAGACACTTGGGACTAGCTGTCTCTGTTACTCACTGGGGATATCAAAAGTGGTTGGGTGTTTACCCAGCATCTAGAACACTACAGTTTGGTATCCGTGTATTCCAAAATCCAGTGTGGTGTAGTGATTAAGAATCTTGGGCTAGGATCTTGGAGACCCAGATTTGAATCCCTGCTCTGCCATGAAAGCTTACTGGATGACGCTGGGCCAGTCACTGTCACTCAGCCTAACTTACCTCACAAGGTGGGTTTTATGAGGATATGATGAAGGAGAGGAGAATAATGTAAACTGCTTTGGGTCCCATTGCAGGGAAAGTCAGTGTATAAATATCTTAATAAACAACACTATGGTGGTTTGGGATATTGGAAAGGAAGAAATAATTATAATTCCCTCTAATTTAATTGCAGCAAAATGGGATCACTGACAGACAAGATAGCCATTCCTTGGATTCCCCAGGCAGGCAACAAAAGTTGGTTTGTGAAAACCGGGGGGGCGGCCCCTCCCTCAAATGGGGTGGTGACCCCAAGACATCCCATTGTTCTTAGGAGGCCCAGAATCCTAGGGAGTTAAGTCCATCAGTAGGACTGTGAAATAGGGCCACGACCACCTATAGGTATGTAGGGTTGCCAACTTCCAGCTGGGGCCTGGGGTTCCCCCAAAATGACCACAGAAATCAGTTCCCTGGGAGAAAATAGCTACTGTGGAGGGTGGGCTTTATGGCACTATACTCTGCTGAGGTTCCTCCCATCTCCAAACCTTGATATCCCTATGTTCTACCCCCCAAATTTCCAGGAATTTCCCAACCCAGGGGGTGCTACACATTTGAGAATAAGCTAACTACCCCTCAATGGCCTCATGGAAACTGACTATAGTCAGGCAAGAAGCACCCTGTCCCAAGACAAGCATGAGACAAGGCCAATGGCAGAACTCACCCACCAGCAATGTTCCCTCTAAGCTGTGGAGTCCTGTGAGCAAGAATTCTTTTTTGTCAGCTACTGGCATTAAAGTTGTGAGCAAGCGATTTGGCTACTGCATCAATTCGTTTGCTCTGGAGCCATCCTTCCTGTGCTAGGACAAAAATGTGTGAGCCAGAGGCTAAAAAACTGTGAGCTAGCTCACACTAACTCAGCTTAGAGGGAACACTGCCCACCAGTGGGAGTTCTTAGTTACCCTCCTCCCAGCAGTAGACTTATGGGAAAGTGTCCCTTCAGACTTGCTCAGTGGAAGATGGAGGGTTGAGAGGACAGCTGCTGTTGTAGTTAAGCACTAGTAAATACAGCTGAAACCTTCATAGGATTGCATAGAACTCCATTCCATTTGGTTGTGGATCCTCATTTGTAGTTTAAGAGTGGTGCTATTTAGGACTTAGATGAGTAGGGAAACACTGATTGATCCTCAGCAGTCTTCCACTTTTGTGGGGAGGGAAATGCCCAACTGTTTATCCTCCCCTCCCAATGATTCCTCAGAGATGCATGTCTTGTTAGCTTTGATGTATTTCCATCAAAATGCCTTGAAACATTTACGATATTTTCACATTATCTTGACAGCTGAAAGCCCATAACAATTTATGGACTGATTCCTCCTAACAGTTTATTTCATAAACAGGGTGTGCCCCAGAACAATGGCCTGCAATCCAACACAGGGACAGCGCAACTACAGGTGCGATGGAACACGTGTCTGTCCAAAATCTGTTACACTTTTGCACACTAACATCAGCCTTGGGGAATTATAGCCAAAATAACATATCTCTGCTTGAAGGGGCTAACTATAGATTTGCTAGTAGTGTCTATTATGCACTGCAGAGGGGTTTTTTGCTCTGTGAGAGCCAATTTACAGGGAGCGACATAAGATATATGTTGAAGGATTTCGTTAACATATTTTTGAATTTTCTACTATCTTGCGTAGAAAACCCATCATTAACAATCCTGATGCTGGAGTGTTTGTTTACATGGCGCGCACACATGCACATCACTTTCCCACAGGCTTGCCAGCTTCAACTAGGGAAATACCTGAATATTTGGGGGGTGGAGCCTGAGGAGGGCAGGGTTTGGGGAGGGGAGGGACTTCAGTGGGTGTCTAATGCCACAGACTCCACCTTCCAAAGCAACCATTTTCTCCGGGCGAACTGACCTCTTTAGCCTGGAGATTAGCTGTAATCTCAGGAGATCTCCAGCCACCACATGGAGGATGGCAACCCGACTTTACCATGATGCCACAATGATGGGACAAACTGCTGCATTCAGTCGGAAACCCACTGGGGTGGAATATCAATAAATGCAGTCATTTAAATTATTGTGTTGTTCTTATTATTTTTAATTTCTATAGCACCTCAGTCACTGGTAGGGTTGCCACCTCCAGTTTGGGAAATACCTGGAGATTTTGGGGAGGCAGGGTCTGGGGAGGAGAGGGACTTCAACAGGGTATAATGCCATAGAGTCCACCTTCCAAAGCGGCCGTTTTCTCCAGGTGAAGTGATATCTATTGCCTGAAGAACAGTTGTAATCCCAGGAGATTTCCATCCACCACATGGAGGATGGGAACCCTAGCTTTGCAAAAGGCCATGAGTCTTGAAAGGCTGGGCTCTTTGTTCTGATACTGGCAAGGGGTTGTCTGAAGCATGCCTAGTAGTCATGTCCCCTTCCTTTACAGGTGGGGCAGTTGCTCAGATGCTTGGTGTGCAGAAAGTCCAGATTAAATTCCTGGCATTGCCCGTAAAAGATCTCCAGTAGCAGAGGTAGGAAACACCATTACCTGAGATCCCCTCCCCCCCGAGAGCCACTGCCATTTAAACTAGACAATCCTGGGCAAGGCAGCTTCATCAGAGACACATAAACTTATGTGTGAATATGTAGAATGTACAGAAAACATAAGCAAATGGGCTGAGTCCCGGCCTTGAGGAACTGGTAGTCTAAATTTTAAGGGAAGGTGGGAAGAGAGAACCAGTGTGGTGTAGTGGGTAGAGCAGGATGTTGGAGACCTGGCTTCGAATCCCTCCTCTGCCATGAAGTTCAATAAGTGACCTTGGACCAGTCATTCTCTCAGTCCAAGCCTACAGGTTGAGAACAAAATGGAGGAGAACTATGGTCACTGTCCTGAGTTCCTGAGAGAAAGGGTGGTGTAAAAATGTATAAATAAGGATGAACAGGGAATAGATACATGCAAATTCTACAGGCTTTTTTTCCTATTCAGTTGAAGCAAGGGTGTATGTAACTCTTGCACAGAATATGCGCCTGCATTCCCTGGTTAAAAAAAATAAGCATACAATGTGTCATCGTCATGTCCAACATTTCCCTGCTAATGAATGGGAACTGGAGAGGATAATCACAGATCACAGCTATGTCATGTTGCATGTTTTGTTTCCTAGACTCTAACGGGAACCATGGCTTAGTGGTAGAGCATCTGGTCTGTGCAGAAGGTCGCAGGTTTGATCCCTGACATCTTTAGTTGAAAGGATCACATTGGTGAGAATGACCTGCCTGAGACCCTGGAAATCCATTGCTGCTCAGAGGTGACAGCACTGACTTTGACAGACCAAGAGTCTGATGCAGTATATGGTAGCTTCATGTGCTTGGGGAGAAGCATGCAAAAGACCCTGGTTGGCTGGCACATATCCCATGACATCTCATGACTCCAAAGCAGTGGTTCCCAAACTTTTTGGGGGGCTACTGCCCTCTTGGTTCCATAAACTCATCCCCAGTGCCCCCTACTGTACTCTTTAAAAAGCATTATTTGGAAGGAAGGTAATAAAATTCAAAACAGTAACACTTAACTGCGCATTTATTCAAAATCCAATTAAAACTTTTTAGTTTAATTTATTCAACAAAAGTGATGAACTTGATCCAGTGATACCAGCTTTTCAAAGTCTGATAGTCATTAGCAAGAATCTTAGATGCCACATTTAGTAATTACTTCATTGTTCAGTACATTCAATGCGATGGATGGGCTTGATGAAGTGATGCTGGTTTCTCAATGTTTGGTTTACAGGCACTTAGCAGGAGTCTTAAATCACCATGTTTAATAATCTGGAGTCGATTTCTTTGCTTGGAGAGAAGTTGGATGACCACAGTAAAACCACGTTCCATTAAATATGACGTTGGGAATGCAACAAGGAACTTCGTAACCACTCTCTCTACTGCAGGATAGAGATCAGAAATTTTCTTCTGTAATCAAAACTCGTGATATGATTTCTTAAACTTTGGCTTCAGCTCAATGTCATTTTGTAGCTCAGTTAGTTCTTCCTCCACTACCCCAGCTTTCTCAGTGTCTGAAAATTATCATCCAATCTGGAATTTTCATCAAAAGAAGATCCTCAAATCTCTCAGACATATCTTCATGAAGTAGATGAAAATGGTCACAAAAAGCTCACAGATCATCATCTTGTACCCAAACTTTCTCTTCTAGCTCAGATAGCCTTGGAAGTTGGTATAGCTCGCAATGGCCTATATTACATTTGAGTAGTTAACTCTGAAATAAATGTAAAGACAACAGATTTGTCTTAATAAGACTGACCCCATTTCCTTGTAACTGCAAATTCATTTAATTGAACTTTGCAAATAGTTCTGATAAATAAGCAACATCATGCCCAATCTCTTTGAGTTCATCACTGAACAAAGCATTCATGTCTTAAAAAAACTCCACATCTGTATCAAAAAGATCATTAAAACATCTCACACAGTTGCCTTTTGGTAGTCAACAAACTTCAATATGAAGCAGCAAACCTTTAAAATCTTCATCATTTTCAACACAGAGCTCCCGAATATTCAATCATTGAGAACATGAGCTTTATTTTATTCACTGCAGTAATGAGTGTGTAATGACTTGTATAGGCGATCACTGAGGTTTTTTGCAACTAGATGTTGGTGCTAAATGACACAGTGAATGGTAAAGACATTTGGGACTGCTTTTTTCAAGTAAGCAACACACTCATGGCCTTGATGGTGCTCCAACAGTTGCAAAAGCGGGTATGTTAGTAAGTGCAATTTCCTTGTCTTTAAAGAACTGCTCAAAAACATGAAATACTGACTCCCCTTTAGTATTTGTTCTTGGTTGCTAAACATTTGTCTTTTATAAAGCACACTTAAGCAAGAAGCAAAGATTCATTGCCTGACAAAGACGACTCATCCAGCTGTAATTTATTTATTTATTAAATTAGACTTTTAGGCTGCCCTCCCCTGAAAGACAGGGATCAGGGTGGTGTAGAACATGATAAAATTCCAATACAATTCAAGAACCATAGCTAAATGTTTCCAGAATTAAAATATAAAAATACCTAAAAACAATTAACACAGCCCAAGCCATCTGATGGCAAAAATTTACAGAAGATGCCACAGCCTCATAGAGGGAGGCTGGAGGAGATGGAAAGGTGGGGAGAGTGCCAAAGTATGTTACAGCTGTTGCTGTCCTCAACCAAATGCCTGGTGGAGCATCTCTGCCTTACATGCCCTTTGGAAAGGTAGCAAATCCTGCAGGGCATGGATGTTATCTGGCAGAGAGTTTCACCAGGTAGTTCCACCAGAACCAAAACCTCGAACCTGATCCGGTGCTCCACTGGAAGCCTTCTACTCCCTAAATTTTTCCTTTGTTTTTTTTCTTTTTGAAAATATATTACATTTTAAATCCATATATAACCTAGAAATATCAGCATTGGGGGACTGAGACAAAAATAACACTTATATAGCTAAAAAGTGCATTTCCTAATCAACAGGTTCAGTAACCAAGAACACAGGAAAATAAATACCACACTCAATACTATTATGTTAAGAATTTAACCTGCAAAAACTTGAACAGGACAGAGACAAAACACACATACACAGTGCCAAATGTTCCTCAAAACATGGTATGCTGGTCTGACTAGAGGTCTGGTGGTATAATTCCTAAAAATTCCCATAAATTCCACCAGATTTCAGGACTATGCAAAGGCAGAAACTTGGAGTGCCATTTACCAGCATGGTGCCAAGGGCGTAGACTTTCCAATTTCCCGGGGGGGGGGGCTGGGGCTGGGGCTGGGCCAGAGGAATTGCTAAG
>NW_015163143.1:107008-107787 GCF_001447785.1 Gekko japonicus
AAGTTCATACAATCAGCATTATGATCCTTTTAAAGTTGAAAGCATGCTATAAATGCAAAGGATTATTTGTAAGATTATCTGTAAGACCGGGACGCATCTCACTTCTGGCAATCACTTGGAGAGACCCTATCACTCAGCTTCCATTGCCTCACACACACTCCACACTGGAATAAGAACATAATATCAGGCCATACCACATTGCAATAAAGCCCCTACAACTGTATACAGAAATACTGAGCTTCCCTACCATTTGCCACAACTAGCCCACCACACAACCAGGATCAAGACTCCTAAGTGAACCAACAGACAGGCATACACTCGTTTGAGAAACTGAGTATTACATTACAACACCTTTGGAACATTACAGATCAGTAGAGGCAGCACTGCACAGTGGTCAGAGTTGCAGATTGATGTTGGGAGACCCAGGTTTGTATTCTCTCTGCTGGCTGAGTGACCCCGGGCCAAATCTCCCCTTCTCTACCTAACCTACCCCACAGGGTTGTTGTGAGGATGAAATGGAGACTCATGGGCAGGGTCCCCAGCTTCCCTGGCAGGAACACTATGTTAAGAAATCTCTCACAATTATGCAGCCATAGCAGGCAGGAGGGAAGGAGGCGAATACCTCCAGCACCAGAGACTTGTAGAGGAAGAGTCAAACTTTGGGGACTCACCCGTGCACCAGAGGGCCAAGGCAGCAAGAGGCAAGAAGCCTGGGTGAGCTGGGCTCCTCCATGCCTGGCAGAAGATGAGGTGCAGAGGCGAGAGATGGGCAAGCAGAA
>NW_015163143.1:107834-170084 GCF_001447785.1 Gekko japonicus
CATTGTTCTCTATGGTGGGGAAAAAGTTACATTTTCCCCACCATAGAGAACAATGGAGGGGATAGGGGCAACCTGTTTGGGGGCCCGTAGAATTGGACCCCCTGGTCCAATGTTCTTCAAACCTGGTTGGTATCTTTGGGAGAGGCTCCAGCAGCTACACTGCGAGTTTGGAGCCTCTCCCTCAAACCCCCTCCCCTCCAGCCTTCAGAATATATCCTATGTTTTTGCCATTGAGTTCAATGGCCCATAGGATATAATGAAGCCGAAACTGAAAGGAGGGCAGGCCGTTTTTCGGAGCGGAGGCTGGAAAGGGCAGGGAGGGGAGTTTAGCAGTCCCCCCCGTTTGCAGCTGACCCCGACAAGAGCCCCTAACCAGAGCTGGGGGAGCCATGACTTCTCTCACAGGTGGAATTTGCTCCTAGAGTCGAAGACCACCACACCGGAGCTCAAGGAGGTAAGGAGGGAATTTCGCCCCCCGTCGCAGCTGCGACGAGAACAGCCACACCGGAGCTCAAGGAGGCAAGGAGGGAACGTTTCGCCCCGCCCCCCCCAGGTCGCAGCTGCGACGCGCAGCCACAACTTTTTAAAGAGCCCCTGAGGAGAGCTGGGGGAGGCCGAGCAGCAATGCCCTGTGGCTGGGCGCTGGCTTGGGAGGGCGAGGGGTGGGCAGGGCTTCTGGGAAATTCCGGCAGAGGCTCTGGCCCCCCAGCCCCCCTGGACTTTACGCCGGTGCATGGTGCCTTAGCATGGTTAATAGTAAATAAGTGAAGAAAGTGGTCAAAAGTCCCTACTCCAGTGCCCCACTGCCACCCCCTTGCCTCTTAGTCCCCCTCCTGTAATACCCCAGGGGCAGTACTGACCACTTTGGGAACCATTGCTGTAAAGGATTTACTCAGAGCTTTCTTAAGTGAGGTGGGTTTTGAGGCTTTGGAGGAAGGCTGGCATTTTATTTGTTTGGGCCCACACTGTCCAAGGAGGGAGCCTTGCTGTCCAAAACCTCTCCCTCTGGTGCAGCAGGAGGAATAACTGCAAACGGAAGCAATTTGGAATGGAACAGGTGATTGCTCCTAAATAGGCCAGTGGAGCTTGGGAAGCATTATGCAAGGGAATATGGTGCATTGGCCCAAGCCGCCAGAAGCCTGGGGTCACATCACTGGGAACAGAAAGCTGCTTGGGCCCAAAAGATGAAGCAGGAAGTCATTACCAAGTCCCCCCCCCATGCAGTCATCACTCCTCTTTGAAATCGTAGGGGAGGGGTGGCATCACAGGAACAAGATCCTTGCCATTACCGCTGTGCTGGCTGTCTAAAATGTCACCAGGAGCTTGTAAATATTCCAGGAAACAAAGCTCTCCATTTCAAAAGCCAATTACATCTGTAAAGCGACAACAACGTGCTTCCCCACCCCATCCTTCGCCAAACCGGAGCATCTGAAAGGCGGCACAGTAGACAGCGGAGAGCATCGGAATCTCACGCTGTGCATGCAAGAAGGGAATCATTCTTCTCCTGGCTGCTGCAATGCATATTTCATCATGGAGGAATGACCCTACTTCTAACCCCAACTCCAAGGGCTCCTTCATCAGGAAACAGAGAGTACACAGTCACAACAAAAGCCCTCTTTGTAACAGAATCAGAAAAAAAATGATGTCTGCTGAGCCAAGGTTTTCATTTCAGAATCTCATGTCTGTTGCTCTACATGAGCACACCGTGAACTGGGCAAAAGTTTCCAATCCCATTTTGGCTGGCTTTTCCTGGACATATAAGGGTCAGCCATCTTGTTCCCCCAAAAGTAGTCTAACCTGACCCCATGGTCCATTCTCCTCAGACTATTTCCATGATAGAACTGTCCCCCTTCCAGCTGCTGTTTGTCCAGTAGGGAAAACTTACAATGCAAACACCTGACAGGGATTATAAACCACTCTGAGACTCCTTTTCATGATAGAACTGTCCCCCTTCCAGCTTCTGTTTGTCCAGTAGGGAAAACTGACAATGCAAGCACCTGACAGGGATTATAAGCCACTCTGAGACTCCTTTGGGTAGTGAAAGGTGGGATATAATCCAATCTCTTCTTCTTCTACATAACTAATGTGATTTGCAGGGCTTTTTTCTGTAGAAAAAGCCCAGCAGGAACCCATTAGCATAATAGGCCATACCCAACAGGAGGAACTCATTAGCATATTAGGCCACACCCATGACAGCACAGCTCATTAGCATATTAGGCCACACCCCATGTTACCAAAAGTGTGGTCATCCAGCCACACCCACCTTTTGCTTCTTATTCTGTTTACCTTGTTTGTTGTCAAAACCCAGGGCTTTTTTTGGAGCAGAAACTCCTTTGCATGTTAGGCCACACACCCCTGATGTAGCCAATCCTAATGAGTTCCTGCTGTTGGGTGTGGCCTATTATGCTAATGAGTTCCTGCTGGTTGTGGCCAACTTGGGAGCCAGCCGGAACTCCGTTCCTGTGCGTTCCTGCCCAAAAATAGCCCTGGTGATTTGTAAAACAGACCCAACAGCGGCTCCATGGTGTGGTTTGCAGACACAAAAATAGCAGAGGGTGGGAGGCCAAAGACACTTCTGCCTGCTTGCTTTGCTTGCATACAGAAAAGAGTTGGTTTGCATCTGAGAGGCATGAAACACCCATTGCAGGTGTGATCCAAAGTATTAATGTTGTTCCCAAACAAATAAGAGGACTTTGCAATGTGTAGATGAAGCCTCACCTGCGTTAGCCACCTGCCCATCCACACAAAGAATTCACAGACCCTTGAGTCTGGGCACCTGGCATGAGGAATAATCATTTGTGGAACTTACCCTCTGCAATCCTTAACTGGTACTCTTCAAAAAGAGATACACATGTCTTCTTAATTCCTCCTGAAGAAAATAGCACATTGTATACGTGGCCCTGTAATATCTGCTGCTGCCAGCTTTATCAAGTGGTTCCCCAGGAGAGCGTAATGTGTAATAAAACAAAATATACTTACCACATTGCAACCCCTACTATAATGGCTGACCTCCAAATGGCTGCTGTCCTTGGTTTCCGTTCTCTGCTGATGCTACACAATTGCATCTCTTTCCCACAACTGTTTGCCAAGTACTTTTGTTCCTACTACTAGCTAAGGCCTCCAGCTCTCTCACTCAACACAGAGTGTGAGGCACAAAGTCTCTTGTAGTCAGCTGTGAGCTTTAGGTTGCAGGGCATTAAGAGAAGCCAGCCTAACGTTTTTCTGTTTGAGTGAAAGCCAACACACAAAAGTCTATTTGTGGTACTTAATACAAAAGAGACCGACTAAGATCTTTATAAATGTTGTCATATGAAAACTGACTTTCGATATCTCTAGTGGCAATGCCCAATAGTTAAGAATTATTGGCTGGAGTTGCTAGAAATAAGTTTTGACAGGATATAAATTGCAGTGAGATCCAACTGTAATTTCTGTTGAGACTCTTGAGAGGACCAGTTTAACCGAAAGTTAAATATTTCATTGGGAACTTGTTAAAAACTGCAAAAATGATATCGGCTAGATTTTGGAATCCCCCCCTCCCGGCAGGACCTGTAGTATGTGGCTCTAGATGAATATATTCCAGCTATATTAGTTATGCACTGAGATGATATAACGGAAAAGGTCCTGGCTCTTAGAACAACTAAGAAAAATTGGCTGCCATTGAGCAAACAGCTCTCTGGTAATTTCCTCACAGGTTATCTGCCTCGGGTTCAATACTGTCGGGAAGTGTCCCACCCGCCCTGCTTCTCCACAACATCATGGTATATTAGTGCACCTCCTAGGGTCTCCATGGCAATTCTCTTACTTTTTTCAAATCTGCTTTGTTACCATTTTTTTTAGAAAGATCACAGTAAAGGCCAGGATGGCTGCTGTGGAGGTGTGAGAGTTCAGATTTTCCCTCCTACATGGTAGCCATTTCCCTGGAGCCCGTCCAGGTGGCAGTCATTTCTCCCCATCCCCACCAGGGGGCTTTTTAAACTGGCAGTTTCATAATGGTATACTGATGTACTTTTATAGCTATAAGTGTAACGGGTTCTGTGTCTTCCCAGCTTTCATTATCTTTCACTGTAGCCAATTCCACCCCACCAGGCTGCTGAGAGGGCAATGGGGAGGATGTGTATGACATTCTGAGCCCCCCGGAAGAAGGGCAGAATGAGGAAAAAAATTGTTCTTATCAGTATATCTAATAGTCAACATGGTCCCATTGTGGATACTTAAATCCGTGGATCGGGACCACGGAGACAGAAGGGGGATTTTCTAGCAGACTCAGGTGATTCCCCCCAAGTCTGCAGGAAAACCTGAAGAACAAAACAAACAAACCAAGATGGGGTTAAAATGCCCCCAAAGGACAAGGATTTCCCCCCCTCTTAAGCACAGGTAACATGCCTCCATTGCCAAGGGAACTGGAGAAGGCAGTGCTGCACTTGAGTGAGGAAAGGACAGCATGTGCTGCTCCCTCTGCTGATTTCCACATTGGAGGGGGGCAGAGCAGCAGGGGAGAGGGATGGACGAGAGACCAGAGTGGCGGCGGTGTGTGTGTGTGTGCGCAGTCAAGAGTGACTGGGCAGCAGGAGGGAAGGAGGGCACGGCAACGGTGACAGGGATGCATAGGAAGCCAGAGTGGAAACAAGGAGGCAGGAGTGTGCAAAATATCCCCTTGGCCATGAGTTTGGGAGGAGGGGGAGGGGGAGGCCAGGCCAAAGGTAGAGGGGCAAGTGAGTGATGGAGGATAGGAACCCCCACATGAGTCTCGCGGGGCCCAACTCACTATTAATAACACTAATCCAAGTGCCCAAACAAATCTTGAGCCAGTCTGCCTGCACTTCAGTTCCCTTTGTTTTATCATAGCTACCCTTCTCCACAACTCTGGCATTTCACTGCTTATGGCTCAAGAACTCAATTACTTCAGAGCACAGAGAATGGCTCCCCTCCTCTCCCCGCCTCCCTGCTGTCTGCAAAATGCTCTCCGAAAACACTCCCAACAAGATGACAGTACTCTATAATATGATTTCGCCACAGATTCCTTCTTCCTTGGCTCAGGCTTCACCTGCGCATCAGCCTGCCCTCAGCTGGGAAAGCAACAGCCTTCAGAGAGAAGCGGTAGAAGGAATGCCACTCTCAGATGCCACTCTGAGCCTGGGAGCTCTGGCAAGATGATCTGTATTCTGCTGCACGGGGGCGGGGGGAGGCGGGGGGAAATGTCTGTCACATGCAGGAGCAGACAATAGCTATGGCACATCCACTTCTTGTGTCTATAGTATTGTACATTAATTGATTAAGTTATTTATAGCGCCACTGAAAACACTATGTGCACTTTTTAAAATACACCCCTTGATCATGACATTCAAAATGGATCACAGAAATTAGAATAACACAAAAAACAACAGAAATAAGAAGAACAAACAGCACAAACTAGCAACCATCAGAACCCACAAAGCAGATGCTAAATGTCAGTTTGTAGGACGGCATTAACGCAAAATTCCATCCTTCCAGAAGAACCTGCCTCCTTTGGAAAGGCCCTCTGAAAGAGAACAGTCTTGCATAATTTCCAAAATCCAAGGAAGGGAGAAACCACTGTTCCCTTTAAGCTGTGTGCGTGAGCAGCCGCTCATTAACACAGGAAGCCCCGCTCAGCAGCAATCCGGAGCCACACAGGGTCTTTCACTCCCCATTGCCCATTTTAAGATTACAGCAGTTATATTCTGTTCAGGATGTGAACTGCTTCACTCAGTAGGGGGGAAAAATTAGAGGGAACATTGGAGGGAAGGGAACCCTACACAACCATCCCTGACAGACTGTTCTATAGTGTGGTGCTCTTTATAGAAAAGGCACAAACTCTAGCAGAGAAGGAACAGGCTTATCTAAATGAAGGGGCTCAAGGGAGAAGCTGTTCCAATTAATATGGAATATTAGCTTATTTAAACATTTATAGTCCACTTTTCCCCTTGAAGGGACCCAAAGTGACCTACAGAGGTTGAAGAAGCATACTATATAAATGAACCAATAACCGAAGAAGACAACAAACTGCATTCCATTCCTGGGCTGCTCTTGGATTAAGTAGTGGCTTATTTGAAGGCAGAAACTGCAAAGCACAGACTAAGAGCCAGAGGACTGAGGAATTCCTTCCTGTATGTGGATTCCAGGAAGCCCAGAAGTGAAGGGAATTAAAGGTAAATACCAGCATCAGGGATGGATTAAGGCATGTTGAGGCCCTAAACCAAGGGAAGTTTAAGAGGCCCCATGATATTATCAAAAACATTTATTCTTTTAATGTTGAATATTAGTATTTTTTTTTTTAATTTAGAGGCCCTGCATAATTGGAGGTCCTACCCTGTAGCTTACCTAACTTGTGCATAGATCTGGCTCTGAGCAGCACCTTGCTTTGGGCCTGGAAACTAACAGGCAACACAACTGAGATAACATATACGTATGGGTAAAGCACTGCTGAAATACTCTACATTAATATCTCCAATACTAGACTGTGGAAAGGATGAGAATACATATTAAGTTATACCATGATTTTTCCAAAAGCATTTTGTTTTTTTGCACAATGTAACCAGTGAGTCGAGAAGACAAGTTTAAGGAAAACCAGGGCTTCTTCATCCTTTCCACTTACACTGTTTTCCCACCAAAAAATAAATAAATCACTTTTTACCCCAGATGGAGAAAACATACAGATTGTTTGTAAAAAGTATATCCCACCTTTCCAACTACTCAGTCATCAAGGTGAACTACAAGTAGGTATTTAAACAACATGCTCATAAACTTGTTTACACAAGTATGGCTCCGGTCACACGGGCTGGATATCGCTGGGGGGGGAGGCGTGTCTGTTTGCCCCGGAGTGAACCACCGCGCGGCAGCGGGATCAAACGTCCCGCCGACGTCCCGTAGTTGCGGGAGAGGTGCCGGGGAGGTGCTGATCATACGTCACTCCTGCGGCGCGACAAAGAAAGAGGATCGGCGGGGGTTTGACATGGGAGGGTGCTGGATGCCACCGGAAACGTGATCAGACGCCTGCCCTTGCCCCGCCGTTTCCGGAAACTAGTACCTCGGAGGTACTAGTTTTTTACCCCGCATCTTCGGCGGGAAGCCTCAGGTGAGCCACGGGAGCTCTATGCTTCCCAGATGTGGCGCTGTGATCGCGGCCGGAAAATCCGCCTATCTTCCATCTCTGTAGCGTGGCTAATGCTCTGTGTGACCGCAGCCTATGTTTCTCTCTTGATATTTATCATCTCAGGTAGATATGCATGTCTGAATAATATGACCACATGGGGGGAAGAACTTTCATATCACCTCAACAATGGGGGTAGTGTAGAGTCAGTTCATACAGTCAGCTGTGAGTCATCAGGTGCTGAGAAATCACAGCCCTGTGTGTGAAACAGCCCGGACAAGCCTTAGCCCACATGCAGTCAGGAGCACCAGGCACTGGAGGTGTGATCTGTGTGGAATCTGGAGCTCAGAGGAAAATGCTGTGGCAAATCTTGCCTTAGGCAGAAATAAGGAGGTAGACAATGACAGAAGAAGGAGGAGGAGGAGATCGAAGTCTCAGAGCGGCTTACTATCTCCTTTCTCTTCCCCTCCCCTGTGAGGTAGGTGGGGCTGAGAGAGCTCTTTCCAGAACTGCCCTTTCAAGGACAGCTCTGACAGAACTATGGCTTGCCCAAGGTCATCCAGCAGCTGCAAGTGGAGGAGTGGGGAATCAAACCCAGTTCTCCCAGATTAGAGTTTGTGCACTTAAACACTGCACCAAACTGAAGAGTAATGAAACAGTGCAGGCACTAGGAAAATGTTTTAAAAGCCATATGGCCAAAGCCAGAATTTGCCTATAAAGAGCCTCTGGGAACTTCCCAACTCCATCTTTGACTAGACTGCCATTGAACACTGTCTCCATCTCAATTTATCTTCAGTCCCATGTCCCTGTGGCAGAGGGAGGAATGTCTTCATTCCCTCTTGTTTACACCCTTCACAAATATTTGCTGATGCCTTTGTCCCTCATTAGTCCTCATTTAGCTGAGCTGTACATATTTAGCTTCCTTAATGTGGCCTCATCCATCATTCCCTTCCCCCTCTCCCTCATGATCACTCCGGATTCTCCCAACCTCCATTTGTCTCGCCTAGCAGTTGCATCTGTCCGGGAGAGATTGGATTATCCTTGGTTAAGATTTACCACCCAGAAGTTTGGAAGTTGCTTCGATGGTCCAGTTTCTTCTCTGGTGACGTGGTTCTCATCCTGAACAGCATAGAAGGGATAACCCTTACAGCTGAGGTTGAGCAGAAATTTAAACATTTTAAAAACTTTTGAATGGATTCACAACATTTCATAGCATTGAATAGGCAAGGTCTGTAGGACCCAAATTATTATAAATTAGAGGTACTAAGCCTGAACAGAGTCAATGTATGCAGGGGAATGCTTGACCTCCAGGTGCAGAACCCTCTTTCCCAGGCCTAAGTATTTCCTGGAAACAACATAGGACAGAGCCTTCTCTTTTATCAGGGAAGGTACCTGTGGAGAATGGGCTCCTGGAAACACATAGAGTTTTTTCTTTCTGTTCAGGCTCCTGCAACTAAGAGTTCAAACTTATAAAAAGCCAGTAAGTACGTCAACATCTCAGTTAGCCACTATGAGGTTACTCTTAATTGTGTTTTAAAAGGCGTAAAGGAGTGCAGTGTGGTTTTAATTGTTTGGTTAATTGTCCAACAGGGTATCCTAAACAGGGTTATGCCCCTGTAAATCCAATAGATTTAGAAGGGCGTAATTCAGTTTTGGAGACTGCTATAAATCTCCTTGGAAGACTCAGCTAAAAGATTGCAGGGTCTACATTTTTTAATAATTCCTCCTCTCCACCTGCCCAGACTTGGGCTATGCAGGCTTGCTTGTTGTTCCTTGTTTCAAGGAGCTACTCCCCATTTAATATTTATAGAAAGACTTATGGAAAAAAGAGATGTACCATAACTGTAAAAAAGAAACTTTTAATACATCACAAGGACAGCATAGTCTAATAAACTACTTCCAAAAAGCTTTTGACCAGTACCTAAACAGCCTAAAAACTCTGTAAAACTCTCACGGAAGTACAAAACAAGCAAACCCATCCACACCAAAGGTTCCTGAGTAAATTTAGCAGTCATGGGATAAGAGGATGGGTCTTCTGATGGAACAGAAACTGGTTAACTGATAGGAAGCAGAGAGTGAGGATTCCACAGAGATCAGCCTTGTGACAGGTGCTATTTATTTTATTAATAAACAACATGGAATTGGGGGTGAGCTGCAAGGTGACCAGGTCTGCAGAGGATAACAAAATATTCAGGGAGGTTAGAGCCAGGTGGTTTTTGATAACCTCCAGATGGATTTCTCCAAACCCGGTGAGGAGGCAACGACATACCAGCTGTGACAGTGTGAATGTGTAGAGCAGTGCACAGTAGGGAGGGGATTCTAACTTTATGCCCCACCCAGAGATTGGTAACCCTACTCCTAAGTAAATAAGTGTAGGGTTGCAACCATGCTAGAGTTTCCAACTCCACTTTGGGAAATTCTTGGATATTTGGGGGTGGACCCTGAGGAGGGAAGGATTTGGGGAGGGACCTCAGCAGGGTATAAAGCCATAGAGTCCACCCTCCAAAGCAACCATTTTCTCCAGGGTAACTGATCTCCATAGTCTGGAGATCAGTTGTAATTCCAAGGGATCCCCAGGCCCCACCTGTAGGTTGGCAACCCTAAGCCATGTGCATGCCTACTTGGTAAACCCCCATGTGTGTTCACTGGGGCTTGTTCTGATGCCTAGAAGTGAACCACTAGCAGCTTATCACTCATGCCATCCATACTCTCCACTGGAGACTCTGCTAAAGTCAATGCCAAATCCCCAAGACTATGCATATTTAGCCAGCTTTGATTTCATGCACTTTGATTTCCAATTTGAAGTGACGGCTAAGCTGGGTCTCTGATGAGCCAAACTAACTGAACTAGTTGCACTAATCACCATCACAGGTAAGGTTCATTAAACAAATAAAACCAGGCAAAATTCAATAATGTCAGATTTCCCATTGATAGCCTTAGAGACATACTTAAATGTGAGTTTTCGCTAATGAAAATAAATACTTGATTGGTGGGCTGGGGGAGTTTTGCTTGTCAGTTCAAAATGGCGACAGGATGCAGACCATAGGAGTGAGGTGAGCATCATCAGGCTAGAAAAAAGGAGACGAAGGGAGATGTGTGTCTGGGACAGACTGGGACCCTCGTGGTCTGAGGTTGGGAGCGATTTCAAATGATTTAGCAGCTAATATATGTGCTCAGACCTTACTGGGTGATCTTGGCCCACTTACTGACTGGCAGCAGTTAAGTCTTAGCCTAACCTATTTCACAGGGTTGTTGTGAGGCTAAAAGGGGGAGAGAACCATGCACACTGCTCTCAGCTCCATGGAAGAAAGGCAGTATTCTAAAAATTATATAATAAAAGCATGCTCTTCGTGAGCAGAATGGAATGAGGTTGGGTACTGTAGGGTTGCCTGTCAACTGGTGGGAGGGTTGGGGGGGGCAGTGTCCCAGGAAAATTAAATGCAGAAGGCCTCGTCTCCTTACTGGAAGTTCTTATCACAGAGTTCCTGGCAATTTCTACAGCTACCCAGAAGTGAAAAAGCGTACCTCTAGGAATTGGTGGAAACGTTATGGTAAAACTAGATGGTTCTAGATAGCGGTGGTGGACAACAGAACCTGGGGGCAGGGGATCCCCCCCCCCAGGGGCCTGGCAGTCCTGTGTAACAGTTTTTTGTGCATTTGGTAGACAGTATGGAGGGTTAGGCTTGGATAGGCCTGCTATAAATACTAGCCTTCTGCTCTTGCCTGTTAGCTTTTTTAGATGGAGGGAAATTTTCCTCAGAACAGAAAAATGTTAATAGAATCAACTTCTACTATGAAATTTCCCCACACCAGAAAGATTTTCCAAAAGTTCACAGTACGCATGTCATGTACGGACCTACCCACTTACTTCATTCAGCCTCGGAGGCCCCGCTTCAGTTAGGGTTGGTTACCAAGTCCTAGGCTCTTGCTGGTGAGGGGTAGAAGGGAGCTTTCCGGGAGTGGGGGGCAGGGCGATGTCACCACATGAGACATCCCTGACATGATGACGTGACATCACCCAGAAGTCATGCAGGTTTTTGACTGTTGGGGGTGGGGCTTCCCCCGGCCAGTTGGCCAGTGGTGGACAAGAGCCCACAAATTTGGGGGATCCCCCACTCCCACGTGGGGGCTGGCAACCATAGCTTCGGTTGCCCCCACCATCTGAGGCTAGAGGGGTGGCAACCCAAGAAAGGGCCTTCTTGGTCCTGGCACCAAAACTTTGGACTTTCCTCCCCAGGGAGATTTGTCTGTCTCCCTCTATTGGTGTCTTCCACCAGCAGGTGAAGACTTTTTTGTTTTGTCTGGCATGCCCCCAATCAGTGTTCCCTTTAAGCTGAATTAGTGCGAGCTAGCTCACAGTTCTTTAGCCTCCAGCTCACAGATTTTTGTCCTAGCTCAGGGAGTATGGCTCCAGAGCAAACTAATTTATGCAGCAGCCAAATCGCTCGCTCACAACTTTAATGCCAGTGGTTCACAAAGTAGAATTTTTGCTCACAAGACTCCACAGCTTAGAGGGAGCATTGTCCCCAATAACGGTTATTGCCACCCCCAGTGTTGTTTGTTTATGCATTTTTAACTGAATTTTAATTTTAACTGTATTTTAATTGTTTAAATGTTTTAATTTTTTTTTGTTCACCACCTTCTAGACCCTGCCTGGGTGGAAAGGTGACATAAAAATGTTTGAAAATTAATTAATTATCTTAACAGACAACTACAGCAGTAGACCCTTCCTTCCTTCCTTCCTTCCTTCCTTCCTTCCTTCCTTCCTTCCTTCCTTCCTTCCTTCCTTCCTTCCTTCCTTCCAGATTTTTATCCTGCCCTTCCTCCAAGGAGCTCCAGGTAGCAGTTTTCTTGCTGGGAAACTGATTGAGTTCATTTCTAGCAGCTCCTTAAAGTATTTCTATGAATTGTTATTTAGATGGACCATTGGGCTGATTCAGCAGGCCTCTTTTTATGCTCTTATGGTCATACTTCTCTTGGATGGAGAACCCATTTTGTGTCTAGATACAAGTTTATATGTCCATATTCTCAGTCACTCACTGTGTGTGTGCGCGTTCGTGTGTGTGTGCATGTGTGCTGTACACATGTAGCAAGGGATGCTGACAGTTTTTTTAGATATTTGGCAAGGTTGTTAGCAAGAGAAATGAGAGCCTTTGTTCATCAGTTCCACTGTAATGGGCTTAAATTAGAAGAAGGCAGACCGAGGAGAAACATTTGGCTCTATGTAGGCATTATCATTTCTGAGAAGCAAGACACTCCCAATCCGGCCATCAAGTCTTGTGCTATTTGCAGCTCTGAGGAACCGATGCGTTGTGAAAAACACGAGAACTTTGTCTGATCGTTGCCTTTATTAATGCCTCCCTGAAGCATCTCAAGAGCCACCGGAAAAAAAAAATTAAACACATGCTAATGCAATTAAATACAAAAATGTTAGTTAATGTAGCGTTACCAAGCTGATGCTAAACAAGCGTTCCTTGGGAGATGTTCATGGGAAAGCACTGAACGTCGCTCCAAATGGATGGCATAGAAAGGCAGAAGGGTTTTTTTTTCTCGGTTCTGATTGCCACCTGAGTCCAAGCAGGGCATATCAGATTTTGCCAAATCCCCCTTCCTCCCTCCGACAGCAGCTACTCTTTTGGAGTAATATGGGGAAGGGCCAGGTGGCTAGGTCTTGAACTTCACAACAGGCGATTCCTGGGAGAAGCCTGTAGGCGGGTGGTCCTGGAGTGGAGCCCATTGCAGAAGTTGTCTCCTCACCTAAGCCAGGGGCCTGCAATTTTGCCAAGCTTGTGGACGCTTTGCGACTTTTGGGAACAGGGGGCAGCAGGGCCAGTCTTCCACTGTATGTTTGGTTTGGCCTTCAGTGCTGTGTATGCATCAGTCAATACAACCGTGGCATGTGCCACAGTCATTGACTGCTACTGCGCTCCCTTCCTATGGCACCACCCAACCCGGGACAGGTCACTTCTGTTTCAGGCACGAGGCTATGGAATGCTTCCATTCCAGAGGAAAGGCAAGCAGGGCGAAAGTTGGGGAAGCTCCACCTTCTGCCGAAAAGACAGTGATCTTCACACAGACAATGGGACTTCTTAGAGGCGTCACAGTTTAAATATCTTTTTTTTTACTCTTTTGTATAGTAATCCTGCAGCATTGTAATCTTTGATACCAATGGTGGATATCAGATTGTGTGACACATATTTTACAAAAGAGGAGCTGGTTTTATTCATGGCTGTATTGCATCAATGTGTCTTTGGCTTGATGTGAATGTGAATCACTCCCTCCTTGCTCTTGCCATGGTCAAATTACGCCAGGGGATCTTGGTAACAGACTGTCATATGTGGCTTTACCACTAGTACTACTGAACACTGTAATTCTAGGGAAACCTAGTATCTCATGTGCTCCAGCAAGAACAGCAGAGGACTTCCATTCCATGATCTCCTTACCGGGTGGCTGACACATTGCTGGTTGTCCCAGGGGTATCCAGGGGTGGAGCCCCGGAAAACAGTGTCATTGATGTCATGATATCATTTCCCTCAAAAACCCTGAAATGACATCACGCCCACCCCACAATGCTTGAGGAATCCCACAGATTGCTGTGGGAAAGACCATAGAGACCAGTGGAACTGCCAGAGTCAGATTTTGCCCAGAAATGTTGGTGACACTGTTTCCCCCACTTCTACTGCTGCATTGATTGGCAGCAGGCAATTGGGTGCAGCAGTGGGGACTCCCGCCCCTACTGCCTGGAAGATAGCAACCCTACCTCATTGGCACACCATTGCTGCCTGCCTGATACAACAATGCCTTCTGCGTGGTTCAAATGGCACTCGTGGAGGAGATCGCAGTGAAGTCAACTCTCTGTTATCCCCAGCTCTGCCTGCCCTGCACGTGAAGCAGCATCTGTGCCCAGCGAAGGATTTCAATTAATGAAGAGATTAGACTAATCTCCTGGTAACCTGGGGCCTTACAAATGTTTGAGTGCCTGACAAGTGGAAGTTCCAGTCTGCAGCAGGCTCAGCACTTCCGTTGCTGAATGATCTCGAGGGACATCTGACTTGGGCCCAAGCCTGGGGCAAGTGCAGCCTTGTTTCAAGCCAGTAGAGAGAAGACCGGGGAGACTCAGCAGCATCCAAATCCCATGTAATGACATGATTAAAGCTTCCAAAGTGAAAGCACTACAGACAGCTGCAGGAGAAGCAAACACAGGCGGCTGTCTGCGCAAAACCACCAACATCTGCCAGGGGGGAGGGGGAAAGAGAGAAGACTGCTGTTCACATGGCTAATTACTCACCTCCTGAATTAATAAATGATGCAGAAATAAAACTGAGCAAGTGAGACATCAGTGGTTGGAAAGAGATACGTCAATTTGCCAGGGAGCTCGAAAAGCCAATGCCTCCTTCTCCCCTGTTTGGGTTTTGGTTTCTGAAAAGCACCGATCAGCTGAGGAGGGGCATCACTTGCTTAAAAGGAAAACAAAAACATTTTGTGAAAGTGTGGGGGACCCAAAAAAAAATTAATGCAGAATCATTAGACAGACATTTGGTTAATGCCTTCTTGATTTATCAGGGGAAAAAAGCATAATGTAATTGCTTGTCAGCAAGGATGCTCAATAACCCACCGGTCTGGCTCGCTGTCCTGCTTGCCAGTTGTGATCAGAGAGCCAATCATTCATCGAGCTGTTTGGATGCATCTGAATTAACTCGGATGGGTCTGTGCATGATCAAATTGCTGTCTCACAGCTGCTGTTCCCCCCCACTGCTACCTGTCTGCTGACCACCTCCAACTGTTAAAAGGCACATTGTTAATAGAAAAAGAACAGAGAGATTTTTGAGTTGAAACTTGCTACTGGTGTCTCTGTGTGCCTTCAGTGTCTGCCCAAGAATCTAGCTAACTTCATGATCTTTTCTTGTGATCAATTCATGATAGACACATCTGACTTTGCAGGAACAAAGAGGTGGGGAAAATGCAAGTGATTCCATGCTCAAAAAGTAGGTTTCTTCAATGACCTAGCCATGAGCCCTCAACCTCTAGCCAGCAACATGAATTTGTTACTTATTGCCAAGGCTTTACCTGGCCATCACACTGTAGCCCAAGTGGCTACTGTGCAGGCACACAGCTGTTCAGCACAGTGCTTGAGATATATTTTTGCAGAAAACATCAGGAGAATCTGACCAGGAGCTCGCATGGCATGTAAGCAAAGGAGTTCAATCAAGATTTGCCAGGTGGTTAACATTGTGTCAAAATTCTCAGCATGTTTGCTTATCAGACCAGGCCATTTAAAGGCTCTCCCATGCCCAATTCAGGCAGCAAGAGAAGGTCCTTGTTAGATTAGTGCGCTGTAGTGGGGGGGGGCAAGGCCTCCCCCGGCCCCCCAGCTGCCCCCGGAGCGCTGATTTAGCGATCCGCACTCCGGGGGCAAGTTCGCTATTAGATATATAGATATACCGGAGGATAATCATATAGTTCCAAACAATGAAAGAGAAATACTTGCTGTTGCGGTTCTGAGGAAGAATTGCCGAAATGCGCTGTTAATCCAGAAGCATGTTTCTGGATTCTCGGAGAGCAAGCAACTGTTCTTCACTTTAGAATTTGTATGGACTGTGGGGCGTCTTGCGTGCTGGTGCACTCCTTGATTGTCATATAATATCTAAGGCTGTTTTGGCCACAAGCCCCTGTTCCATAGAGTATAATTTCTGTATATTGAACGTCTTGTTACAATAGTCTATTTCATACTTACCAGTATATTGCAAAAGTTATTGCACATTACAAAATCATATTTGAGACCATTCCATTTATTGTTTGACGGCTATATTACTATTTACTCGGGGATCGTTTTTTCTGTTTGGGTATCCATACACTGAGGGTCCCCCCCTTTTGTCTTGAAACTTATCTGCTATGGCAGGTGATCTCCCATCACCACCTCTTCCCCCCCAACCACTGCTTGAATGAGCTGTGGGGGGGGGATGGGGAGACATCATCAATGCATTATAAAGATTGAGAAAATCCTGGCGTCTGGGTGATGTCATTTCCAAGGTTTAGTCAGAGATTATGTCAATGCATCGACTATGTCTTTTTCCCCAAAGCCCCGCCCAAGTCTCCCCCAGGGTCCCAGGCAAGTGCCTAGCAGTTCTAAAGAAACTTTGATGCATGTTGAAGTGACACTGAAGAGGATGGAGATCAGAATCAGCCCCATTAACGTAGCAAGGTGGAAAGATACCCAGGTTTATTTTTATTTGGATTCATGTCATGCTTCTTGAACATTAAGCCTTTAAGACACTTTGCCACATTTTAAAGTGCTATTTTAATTACTTCCGCCTTTCTGCCTCCACCTGTTCCTCAAAGCCTTTGTTATGAGACAAGGATCTGCTACAGTTAATCCCTTCCCTACATTTTATTTACCCACCCCCTTCTCCATCATTTTGTAACTAATTAAAGAAAACCCACCCCATTACCCTCTCAGCTGTGAAGCACCAATTGGTTAGTACCCTTTGGCCTCATGGGCCAACCCAAGCACTTTTAATGTCTCAGGAGCCAAAGCAGGGCAAAGGCAGCACTTGTTCTCCTTCATTCATGCCTTTGCACTATGAAGACAAACATCATAACCTAAGGTACGGTATTATTAATATGCAAACTATTACAAAGACCTGTATCCTACAGTTTTGCTCAGCTCCTCCAGCCTAAGGACCCCTCCTTCCAACTTAAATGACTCTTCCATTGGGAGATGTACCACTTAAATTGGAGGAAGGGCTCATTAGGGATTCCAGAATTTTCAGAGCATTAGGATGCAAACTATATGAGTTGCTCTTGAGATGTCCCTCCGGTTGTTCTCATTCTTCTGGCCAGCTGACTAGCCACTTTTACTCAGCTGGCAGAGCGTTTCAGTTTTAAGTGATACGATCATCCTGCTCTTCTGTTGGGATTCCATTGGTAGTTCCAAGTGGCAACTATTTGGATGGTCCACTTTCTATTCTCTTCCTCCCAGGGCTGCAGAACTCTTTGGATGTGCCAGGAGCTAAAACATAGAAAAGTTAGGTGCTGTGCGGCTTCAAGAGTGTTGCAAGATGGCAGATACTGCTGTCAATTGCCGCAGAATTTAGAAATGAGCACTGCACCAACATTATTTGAAGCTAGATTTCCAGCATGACAGTTGCTGGGGGAGGAGTGATGAAGAAGCTCCCTCAAAGGACAAGTCACCCATTGCAAAAAGAATAATAAATTGTTTCAAGCAAAATAATGTTCATTTAAAAAGGGCCCTGAGTGGGAGAGCTGTTTCTACAAGAGGGGAGCATTCTTAAAACGGTCATCCCCAATCCCTTCCGGCACAGCACTACCCAAAAGAATGTGGCTGCAGCAATGCTTGAGCAATAAAGTCCTGCTCTCAGAAGAGTTCTTATATAATAGCTGAGCAGAAACAGAGAGTACTAGAGCCCCTCCTGCTAAGGTGAGGCAAGAGATTTCAAGGGAGATTTAAAAGTATGCCACTCTTCTCATTGGATGGCCTCATTCCATTCTGAGGGTCCTGCTCAATAAGGCACCTCCAGAAGAGTAGGCAGACACAGATAGTGCATTCACTGACCTCACTGACCTCACTCCAGACTCTTCACCAGTATCTGAGCACCAGTTCCGGCTTCAGCAGCTGGCCTCAGCGGTCTTTGAGGGGCACCTCCTTCAAATGTGATTCATACATATTTGGGTCTGTGTGAACTCTGGAGTTTGGGTCTTTTCAGGAGGCAGAGGTTGGGCGGGACAGGGCAAGTGTGATCAGGGCTTCACATTATCTATAAAAAATCCAGGCCCTGCAGCAAAGTAACCCTGAAAGTGAAATCCTGACATTCTAACCAGTCACATGCATGAATTCACATGTCATTTTTACTCTGCATCGTTAATCTAACTTCTGTTAGTCTTGGTGGATGGTGACTAGGTAGAGCAGGGAACTTTCATCTGCTTCACCACTTGTGTTTTGCAAGGTATGTTGTGTGTCTCCGGTACTGAGCCTTAATTTAAAAATCAACATGTTTATTTAGTACACTTATATCTGGGAGCAGCACCTCAAAGGCCAGCGCACAGCAAGGAACTTGGGGTATTCCTTCTCCGCTGCAAAGCAGGGGGAGGGGAGAAGCAGAGCAAGAGACAGGGCCTTTTAAATTCCTCCCCACTGGCTGCCTTTTCTTTCCAAACCCCTCTTGACACATCCACCTTCCTGGGAGCTCTCAGAGCTAGCCTGCTATACTGCTTAAGGTGTGACTAGGATGTGAGCAGTGTTCCCTCTAAGCTGAGTTAGTGTGAGCTGGCTCACAGTTTTGTAGCCTCTGGCTCACACGTTTTTGTCTTCACTCAGGAAGGATGGCTCCAGAGCAAACTAATTGATGCAGGAGCCAAATAACTTGCTCACAATTCTAATGCCAGTAGCTCACAAAGTGGGATTTTTGCTCACAGGACTCCACAGCTTAGAGGGAACATTGGATGTGAGAGACCCAAGTTCAAATCCCCACTCTGCCATGGGGGCTCATGGGGCGACTTTGGACCAGTCACTCTTCCTTGGCCTAACCTCCCTCGCAAGTTTGCTCCTGTGAGCATAAAACAGAGGAGGCAAGAACGAAGTTGTGGCAAGTGGCTTTGGGTTGCCATTGAGGAAACTAGTTGGAGATCAATCAATCAACGAATTCTCATTTTCCATGACAAGTGGGGGAAACCAACCAATAAATGGATAGCAGAGGGAAAGCCCACCCTGCAGACTCACCTCTCTCATACACAGCTTTTCAATGCAGTTGCAGGTGGGGGGGCCCTGTGGTGACCTCCAGCTCAACAGCTTCCTTGCGGCTTCTAAGTGGCTTTCATTGTGCTCTAATTTTAGTCACCCATCCAGAAAATGACATGCCTGAGTATGGTTGCCAACTCTGAGTTGGGAAATCCCTGGAGATTTGGGTGGTGGAGCCTGGAGAGTGCAGGATTTAGGGAGGGGAGGGACTTCAGTAGGGTATAATGCCAGAGAGTCCACCCTCCAAAGCAGTCATATCCTCCAGGGGAACTGATGTCTGTTGTCTGAAGATCAGTTGCAATTCCAGGAGATCTCCAGGCACTGCCTTGAGGTTGGCAACCCTAATCCCAAGGCCTGCCAAGCTTTTGTGATGTTGTCCCCAACATGTGCTCACTGGTCATTGTCTGGGCTTAGGAAGACAAGATACACATGTGCCCTGGAAGATGCAACCATGGTTTTGACTTATCCACCCAGCACTGCCAGAAATGGTAAGGTACATTTTTTTCTTTTTCTTTTTTTTTGGGGGGGTGGGTTTTGTGTGTATTTGTGTATGTGCTTGCATGCCTGGAAGTCATGGTGACTTCTGGCAACCCCTACTTGGGTTTGGACGTTTCAGAGAAGTGGCTTGATTGCCTGCCTCTGCATCCCAAGCCCTGGTATTCCTTAGAGGTCTCCCTTCCATTTAGAGTCGGCCCTACTTAGCTTCCGAGATCTGACGAGATCAGGCTTCCTTAGCCTATCCAGGTCAGGGTGGTAAGGTGCATTTTTGAAGCACGTCTTGGGCTGGAGAACGTCTCATGGTATGGGTGTGCATTAGTTGCCTCTCTTATTGTTGGCCCTCAGCAAGTGAAACCTTAGAGTCCAATTTAGGTCTTCCTTCTGCCTGTGTCAAAAGTTAGCACCTCAGGACCCAAATATGGGGGTGCTTGGGTTCGACCTGAGGGGCCATGCTCTTGTCCACTAGTGCTTTGTCATGCACCCCTGCTGAGCTGCCCAATCTCTGCCTGAGCTAATGAGCATCTTGAGAGCCCCCCGGCTTCCCTCTGCCACCCCACTGGCCTTCTGCTCTGCTAATTGCCCACGGTGAGCTTTGTGAGTTCTGTTTTCCACTGTTAATTGCTTGGCCAAGCCTCCTATCCCTCCTCCTGTCCCTTCCACTTCCATTTCCTTCCCCCTCTGCTTCCTCTCATGAACTCCCATCCTGGTGTTTCTGTCTCCTCTGCTTCTGTTCTTCCCTTGCCCACAGTTCTTAACAGGATGCCCTTGCCTCAGCTCAGCTTTAGACCAGTTCATTGGGCCATTTAATTGCTCCCTCTGCCTTTCTTGTGGGTTTCTATTCTTTCTTGTTAGTCTTCTCTGCTGCCTCTAGCTCCATCTTTAATCCACACTGCCATTCCCTCCTCTCCCTTGCAGCATTCTTTACTCTCTTGCATGCTCTTTTTCTTTTTTCTTTTTTAAAAAACCCCAACCCTTGTTATCTTTCATAATAACTGTCCAGTAGATTTAACAAGCACAACAGGCTCTGTTTTGCCCTAAGAGACTGGTTAGGAGCTAGTCACAGGGAGGAAGAGGGATGTGGAGAGGAGCGGTCTATAAAACTTCCCACCAGGTGCTCTGTATGGCCCCACTAGTGGGGTCTACAAATGATACTGCCTTCGTAATTAGCCATTAAGCCACAGCCCAACGACTCCGGCCGCTCCGCCAATGACTCTTTCTAATGATGTTGTCATTGCTTCAGCCACATCGCAATGGGTGTATTTTCTGTGAGGATTTATTTATAAGTCCCCTTCAAGACAGGCCCTGTTTGGCATTTGGAGACAGTTGCATTAGCTTTATCTAATGGGACATTTTAGCTATTGAGCATCCAACAATCCTAGTTTAATTAGACTTCAGAAAGTTAGACATTAATTATAGTAACAAGCTGAAGGGAATTAAGCGCAACTAATTACCAGGCTGCCTCCTCTGGAAAGGAGAAAAAATCCTTCTCTTAGAAGGTGCAGGAACTGGGTCTCAACGACATTCAAAGCTAGACTGCGGTAGCTTCATCAGAACCTTGCTGTGATTTTTGCAACAGGTGAATGTCACAAGG
Organism: Gekko japonicus; assembly: GCF_001447785.1. Classification (NCBI taxonomy): domain Eukaryota; kingdom Metazoa; phylum Chordata; class Lepidosauria; order Squamata; family Gekkonidae; genus Gekko; species Gekko japonicus. The sequence goes on from NW_015163143.1 coordinate 128,787, forward strand.
GTAGAAAGGATGGAGGCTGACAATGATTGACACTTAGGCAGACCGGGCTGCATGACTTCCCAGGCTGTCTCCTCCTGGCCCGCCTCCTCACTGCTTCTAAGAACCTTCTTCTGCTTTGATGCATTGTTCCGGTGACTAAAATCAGACCCCTCCCCATTGTATTCAGAAGAAATCCCAAATCAGTTACAGTTTATGGCATGGCAGAGCATAACCAGAGATGGGTCCCTGCCCTGAAAGGAGTGCACAGTTTACCTTTTGACAGTGACAGGGGAGGAAGGAGAGAATATGGACACAGATTCCTACAAGCCTGGATTGTTGTGGGTCAAGGCTAAGGATAAGCTAAAGGCATTATAGAAAAGTGAAGGACTGAGCTAAATGGAGGAGAAGCACGGATGAGGAAGAAAGAGAGAGATGCCAGCACTCAAAAGCTGTGCTCACTTGTTTGTAACAAAACAATTTCAGTATTGGACCCAAACTTTTTCATGTCAGGCAAAGCATTCAAAATGGAACGGTTCTCCTTCTGATTGTGAGATTAGATCAGACACAGTAAAAATAATGGGGCACATTTTTTTCGCACTGGGCCCAGATTTCACAGGACAGGGCAAGTCCCCTGGAACCCAGAAGGGCAATACGCATAATGAGGTGTAGCAGCCGCAAAAGGGCAGTGGATCCTTGATCCACCAGTCAGTGGCTGAGGGAGGTGCATTTGTTTTAAAAACAGTGGGGGGGGGGACCCAAGTGTTCCTGTCCCTTTAATAACAAAACCAAATGCAAGGGCAACCTCCAAGGAATGCCAAGGCTGGGACGCAGAGGCAGGCAATATCAAGCCACCTCTCTGAAAAGTCCTAGCCCCACTAGGGGTTGCCAGAGGTCACCCTGACTTCCAGGCTTGCAAGCACAAGCGCACGCACACACAAACATACACAAAACACTCACCCCCCAAAAAAATAACAAAGCCAAATGCAAAAAACAATCATGACAGCTAAAAGGATCTTGCCACCGAAAGGAATTCTGCTATTTAGTGTTTTCCACTAATCCCATTCCATGTTCGATGGCTCAAGGAAGACTTGGGGCTCCCCCCTACATACACACACCCAAATTGCTTCTTTGACTGAATTAGTCCCGTTTTGGTTGAGACTGAGCATTTGGGGGGGGGGGTTCCCCCTCTTCATTTTCAGGCCCTAGTTAGTGTGGGAGTTTTTCAGCAACCCTTTCCTTGTGTACTGGTGGTTGGCTGTTGGCTGGTTAGCAAAAATCTGTCTGCCTGTGACTGCCTAGCATTAAAGCTAGCATGTCTGTCTTGCATGAAATTTCAGTACACACACATGAAGCATAAGTATTACTAATTGGAGTGCAAACACAGTATGACTGTGTGTGTGTCCCCTGCAGTGCAAACATGCACTTGCACACCCGTATTTCAAGTGATTTCCACCAGTGACTGGCTTAGCAGGAGGTGGGTGTTTCTGACTGTCTCCGGGGCAGGTTTCCACAAGGCACTGTGCCACTCTACCAGCTTCCCAGTGCCAAACACCTCTCTCTGCCCATTCTACCATAAAAAGCATTTGACTTGTGTATCAACCTGGGACCCTTTCCCCGCTCTCTCAGATTTGGCAGAGATGATCCTTTGGGTGAGAAAGGTGTTACCTCTGGAGTTGTCTTTTAGACTTGCCTATAGAGAAGGAAGCCTCTCTACTGTCTGGCAGACCTCTTCAGAGGGCGGTACAGCCACTGAAACTTTGTCCACATGGAATGGAAAATAAAGACATTGCAGCCCAAAATATTTCCTACTAAAACTAATGAAAGCAAAACATGAAAAATGAATGAGGGTGATGATGAAATGAGAGTGAATGAAATTTTTTTAAATGGAACATTTCGGGGAGAGAGAGAGAAAAAAACAGATGAGGATATATGGGAGTGAATGCAGAGTAATAAGGGCACAGAAATCAAACATAGTTGTTGGGTTTGTGCTGGATACCGCAGTGGGTGAGCAGCTCATGCAGGACTTTACATGTCTTAGTCAACTGGAATGGGAAACCCAACTCAGTCTTGGAAGTTGCCCTGAGTCCTGTTTGGCAGGGAATTGAGTGGGATATGTGTCTAAGTATCTCACTGAATGCAATGCAAATTCCTTCTACATCTATCCCATTCTTATCCCTCAGTCTTCTTCCAAACAGATCAAGCGAGATTTCCCTTCCCACCCATTACCCTTCCAACAGCCATGTGAGCCTAGGTCAAGAGAAGACTCCCAAGTGGGCATCAGATCAGCTTCGTTTTCAAGCGGAGGCTGGACGACCATCTTTCAGGTATGTTGTAGGGCTATCGTTCGGCTATGCTCCTGCAGAGTGCAGGGGGTTGGACTAGATGACCTGCAGGGTCCCTTCCAACTCTAACATTCTACGATTTTATGATTCTATGATTCCAAGCAGAGATGTCAACCCAGGCCTTTCTCATCAGAGGGCAGCACTCTAGCCGCTATGCCACACTGGCTTTCAAATAGGCCTAGGACTGCATCTTTGAAAACTCAGGTCACACGACCACTGGAAATTCCTGTATACTTTCGGTCCCTGCCTGTGACCAGCCAGCCACATATGGACATATGTGCACAAGTGTGCTCTTAGAGATTGGGATTCCAGGACAACCGCCCTAGGCCCATCCTGGGGGAATATGCTATGAGCCCCCACCACCCCTTTGCCCTGAAGCCCCTGCTGTCTCAGGGTCACAGCTGATCTTCCTGGGACTCAAGCAGAGGGCAATCGACGGTTGGGGGGGGGCCTTCTCCGGCACTGCCTGACTTATTCTGAGGCCCCATCCTCAAGTTTCACTAAAACTGCACTTGTACATCCATTAATCTCTCCCTGGCTAAGGCAGCTTCTCTGAGCCCCTGGTCTGCTTCCCCACACTATCCACAAATGCCTGGGAGGAAGAATCACATCTCACTGGTTCCGTAGCTGTTAGGCAAGATATGAAGGTCCGGTGGCATTTCACCAAGCCTTGTTACACCGCCAATGCTGCCCTGGCTTTTCAGTGTGAGCAATTTACTTCTTGAATAAAAGTCATACCCGCAGTTCTGCTGATCTGATCGGCAAGTGATCACCAGCATATCTGTTCTCCTGGAGACAATGGCTGCTTTGGGCAGTGGGTTCTATGGTATTATACCCTACTGAGGTCCCTCCACACCTCAAATCCTGCCTTCCCCAGGCTCTACCCCTCAAATCTACAGGTATTTCCCAACCCAGAGTTGGCAACTGTGTAATCGGCTATGGAACTACTTTCCATACCCTTGGAACCCAGAAAACATGGCACAGGAGGAGGTGCTTTTCTAAATTAGCTGCCACTGCATAACACCCCCCCTCCCCCTCAAAAAATAAGTCAGAGGTGGAGAGAACCATATCTGTTACCATGAGGCTGTCCTCCCATTCTACCCACTTGGGGCAGCAAAATGACTTGAGACAGCCCTGCCTTATAGCTAAGTAGAAGGGAAGAAACATGGCTTGCCTCCCTCCATTTTTCGCTTCCCTCTGCCGCCCCACCAGCCACAGTCGGGACACTCATCTGGAGCTTCCTTCTAGATCTCGTTGTATTTCTTCCCACAACGGGCATTATTGCTAGTTTAACAATAAAACAAATTAATAAGACAATGCTCCATGGTCTTTCTTGTCCCCTATTTAGATGCAAAAATAAACAAAACTTACCTCATGTCTATAATACAAATCTTAGAACAGCTTTTCCAAATGCTAATAATCGTGGCTTCAGCCTTGATATGATTGATACTTGGTGGAATTTTGATATTAGAGTATAATTTCTGTATACTGAATGTCTTGTTAAAATAGCATATTTCATACTTGCCAGTATATTGTAAAAGTTATTGCACGATACAAAATCATATCTGAGACTATTTCATATACTGTTTGACAGCTATATTATTATTTACTCAGTGATAGCTTTTTCTATCTGGATAGTGGGTAAGTTGGCAACCCTATTTCCCACCCAGTCACAGAATCATAGAATCATAGAACTGGAAGAGACCTCCAGGGTCATCTAGTCCAACTCCTTGTACAATGCAGGAAATTCACTCCCCACACCCCCAGTGACCCCTGCTCTATGCCCGGAGGAGGGCAACCCCCCCCCCCAAACCCTCCAGGATCCCTGGCCAAACAGGCCTGGAGAAAATTGCTTCCTGATCCCAAAGTGGTGACCGGCATTTCCCTGGGAGTGTAAGAAAGGGCCATGAGAACTAAGCACAGATGCAACCCTTCCTGCCCTCCCTCTCATGATCTGTATCTTTACCTACTCCACCTAGCTACATCAGATGAAGAGGTGAGATGACAGGACAGGCAGAAAGAGGTTCTATATTAGAAAAATGCCTATGAAGCTGCCTTCTACAGAGCCAGACCATTGGCCTATCAAGATCAGTACTGTCTACTGTAACTGGAAGCACCTCTCCAGGGTCTCAGGTGGAAGTCTTCCACGTCGCTTAATGTCTGATTCTTTTACAAGAAGATTCTGGGGTTTAAACCTGGGATCTTCTGCGTGCAAGGTAGATGCTCAACCACTGAGCCAAACTCTGGCTATATTCTGGATGAGGAAGAGCTGTAGATGACAGGGTAACAGCCTGAAATGGAGGATTAAGGGTCTTCCTTTTTGATGACAAGGAAGGAACAGTGACTTAGTATCCCAGAGGCAGCGAAGGGGCTCATGCTGTGAATTAATTAGAACTGCCACATTCAGTGGAGCTATAGGGTTGACTCTGGCCCTGGTAGGGGGTAGATGAGATTTACAGCAATTCAGCTAGGCACGATCCCGTTCTGGGCAGAATCCAACGCCTTCTTCCCATTGACTGCCTGAGATTTTGGACTGGGCCCTGGTTTTCCGTAAAGAGATGACTCTGCGAGCAAAGCAGGATGCTGGAAGGGAGGAGATGGCAGGTAGTGGGGGAAGAGAACATTGACCTCGTTCCCTCTCCAATAATGAGAAGAAATGAGAAGCGATTGCTGGGAAATTGTACCCATCTTGCTCTGATTGTTCCAATGTAAGAGTTTCCCAGCAGGAAAAATCCCCAGGGCCTAGTGAAGAGCCAGCGCAATAACCAAATGATGTTTATATGCCCTTGATGGAGTTGCTCTCTTGCTGTCTAGTACATATTTGGAGGGTTTTGCAAAGGAAGGTTTTTTTTAAACACCTACATCCAGCCACAATGATTGGGGGCAATCCATAACCCACTACCACAAGGCCTGTGAGGTGTTTGTAGAGGCAGCATGCAGGCTAGAGGTAACCTGAATTGAATGCCAGCATCAAATTCCACACACACTGTGTATAGGACAAACTTAACATTTTCCCCAATGCATTTTTAAACAGGGATCTTGCATCCTGCAGAGGTTTAATGCCTCCCCACATCTGGATTTCCAGTTCAGGGTTTATTCTCTCCATGTCTGCAAATTAATTTACTGTTGTCTCTTCAGATTTTGTTTTTCTGCACCTCCTCCAGCCTGATTTTACTGAGTTGACCGGGGCTGCCCACTGGTACAGCTGGCATCACCCAGACTCGAAATGACACTGAGCTCTCAGCTGCTGCACTAAGCAGGGAACGAACACTGACCTCCTCGCAGGGTTGTTATAAAGGAGATCACTGAGGTGCAAGAAATTCTTAGAATGTAACAAACCAATGCAAAATGCTGTTATTCCTGTGTGAAACCCCCTCCAGATTACACAAAGACTTAGCTAATTGCATGTGAAGAACAGTATCCCTTCTAGCAATCAGGCCTTTCTCTCTTGGTGACTAAAGAAACATGAATTTCACACCCAGGGGCTTCAAAGGCATTCCAAGCCAGTACTGAGCATTTTGACCATCAGTAGCGTTCCATCATGCATATTTTACATCCCTCGATTATTTTTGAACATTGTGTCCTTGTAGAAGCAGCGGATTCATAAAAGGCATTTAAATTTTTTATGTTCAATTTATTTTCAATCCCACCCCCCAGGGCTTTATAAATCTGACTTGGCAAAATGACCCCGTGCCCCATTCCCTAGCCCCACACTGGACCAAAAGGGCCGATGCCATCAGAATACATTGCAGCGCAAATAAATGAGGTAAACAAACAGAGAGAGAAAAAATTAAAGTCTTTGCTTTTAATGAGGTGTTTCCAGCAAGCTTTGATCTGCCCCTGAATCGGTACACTGGAAATAATGATTAAATGCCTTTTTAACACAAGCCTACATGAAACATTATATACTGTTACATATTTCAGAAGGATAAATTGGCTGGGGGGGGAAATGAGAGGAGCAGATGGTAGTAGCATAGAAACAAAGCAGCAAGACAACAGTCATAGGGAAGAAATCCATGTAATACCTTTTATTAGGACCAACCAAAGTGACACAAAACATTGTGCAAGCATTTTTAGCTAATCCTATGTTACACATTTCTTGAGTCCATCTCTTAATCAGGTCCACTTAACATAAAGGGTTGCCAGGGTGCCCGCTTTGGTGGGCAGCCTCCTGCCCTCCCCCCCATCCCTGTTGCTGCTCTTATGAGCAGTAGGAGCAAACAGAGAGGAGGGAATGGTGTTGCACAAAGCTGCAACATCATTGCCAGCTGGAAAAGTGGAACTGATGTCACTGTGTTGTATGATGCTCCAGGAATCCCCCGCCCCAATCTCTATGGTAGAAACTACAGAGATCAAGAGGATATGGTGATATCATTTCCAGTTTTTTTGGATGGAAATGACATCATGGCATCATGCAATGCTGTTCCTACTTTTCTGTGTCCCCATGAACCTCCCATTGGTTGCTTTTCAGGGGCAGGCAACCTTACCACCATAGTTCCATGCTTTCCAGATCAGTGCAGGCCTGATTCAGGATTTTGGCACACAATGACTTGGATTGGGAATGTGGTATGCAAGGAGAAGGGCCGTGAGCCTTTGTCCCCACCCATGCCATTTACCCAACCTGAGCCACTGTTTGCCCCACTGGGGAAACTTAATGTGTAGTCCGTCAGTACATGTTACTCCAGTACATGTACCCCAATAAATGGAGTGAATACCAGTTCCCTAGGGCAATTTTAGTTTGGGAAAATGGCACAGGAGGGAAGGTCAAAACCCATTCTTCTCACACACCATGGTCCCAATTCGAATGCTTGGGAAGCATGGAACTCCCAGATCACATCTCTTGACTTGACTTGATTTGGGGACCAACCTGAGGAAAGTCCAACATGCATCGGTAATGGGTGGACTTCCTGCTGTGTGTCCCGAGCGCACCACACCTGTTTTCGCTGTTTTTTTAAATGTCAGCCAAACCACAATGAGCTTTGTTTTAAATGCTTGTTTCCTTATCAATGAAGCTTTGATTATGTATTTGTATTAATCTGACATTAAATAATAATAAAAAAGTAATGGGTGGACTTGGACTACAAATTTCCCAAGAGCTAGGCTGAACATGTCCAGTAGGCAAACTTGGGTCCCTGCCACACGACAGGAAAAACGACGGGCGAAGTGTGGCTAATCTGAGCCACACCAAAGTTGAGACGCCACGGTGGGATCCCACGGATCCCCTGAGCCGCGGCGCTGTTGCTCCCTGGCACGATCAGATGCCGGGGAGAAAGCAACGGTGGGAAGGGGAGGCTGGCAAACTGTGCATGCTCACACATGCGCCGGCCCAAGGACGCGTCGGCGATCCCACGGCCGCACTTGCCGCAGCCCTTCAGGATGAACCACCCAGGTAGGTGGTTCTTTTTTGGTGCAGGGTTTTGGGCGGGAGGGACGGATCGGGGACAGCCGGGCAACGCTTCCCAGATGTTGCCGTGGGATCGCGCCCATTTGCCGCGCATCCGTTCCGTCCCTCTCCCGGCCCATCTCGTGTGTGACCGGGGCCTCGGTATTCTTTACAGGTGTGATTACTCATGAACCGAGTCTCAAGTCTTCTCACTTCCCTACCATCTAACCTGGGCAGCCTTCCAATCAGCCTTTTGGCTGTACAGTAGAAGTGGCGGCAGGATTTCATTTGCTAGTGTTTCGTGGCAACCTTTGCATCTCTGCAGTAGCTGAACTTGATTCTAACTCAGGGTCATGGATTGTCAGGTCAGGTAATTAAGTGATTGTGTATGGGGGGAGACAATGACTCCCAAAAGGCTATGTGAAAATGCACATGGACAAAATAACGTTCATAACATGGACTTAGACAGTATATTGCCATGCAGCCACTTCAGATGGTATTACTAAAGACTCTTAAATATGACTGCCTTGTTGAACTGTGAAAAGAGTGTCACGGCAATGGACAATACTGTAGCCCCAAAACAGTGCCCTTATATTGGACTAAAGGGATGTGCCAAACCAGATGTGGACTCCTGGACTACAAGAAGCCTCCTGCTCCTGCATCTCTGCAGTTATGCCAGAAGAAGAAGAAGAGACTGGATTTCTACCCCGCCCTTCACTTGGAGTCTCAGAACAGATTACAAACTCCTTTCCCTTCCCCTCTCCACAACAGACACCCTGTGAGGTAGGTGGGGCTGAGAGAACTCTTTCCAGAACTTGCCCAAGGTCATCCAGCAGTTGAAAGTGGAGGAGTGGGGAATCAAATCCGGTTTTCCCAGATTAGAGTCCACACACTTAACCACTACACTTCCATGCATGCAAAAACAGCAGCAGATCATAGAAGGAAGCCATGCTCTGCAAAAAGGACAAGATGCTCCTGCTCCATCACACAGGCATCCTCCCCCCCAATTATTAACAGCACCAGAAGAAGCACGCATTCCTCTCCAGCCTAAAACAAATGGATGTGCCCGATTACAACAATAGCAAGCCATCAAGTCTTCCTGCCGACATCAAGATGTCAAGCATCTGGTTGTTAATCCAAAGTACCAGTCCTGCTACCTGATTGGTTCTCTTCCTTCCTTCCTATGTCCACCCCCTTCTCCTAGGAGGTGTCACCCCTAGCCAAGTCATTACCTGCAATTGTCCATTCATTAATCCAATTTCTGCCCCATTCATAGTTGAGAGCCAGTTTGGTGTAGTGGTTAAGTGCGCAGACTCTAATCTGGGAGAACCGGGTTTGATTCCTCACTCCTCTACTTGCACCTGGCTGGATGACCTTGGGCAAGCCATAGTTCTGATAAGAGCGGTTCTTGAAAAAGAGTAGTTTCTGTCAGAGCTCTCTCAGCCCCACCTACCTCACAGGGTGTCTGTTGTGGGGAGGGGAAGGGAAAGGAGTTTGTAAGCCGCTCTGAGACACCTTTGGGTAGTGAAGGGCGGGGTATAAATCCAACCTCTTCTTCTTAAAGTTTTCTTAATATCTCCTGGGGACCAGGTGTCCAAAGCAGCCCTGCCTCAGGTCACATTTTTGGGTATAAAAGAAGAGCTTTATGCCATTACTTGCTCTCTTGCTTTTACCTCTCCTAAGCCCACCCCATCTTGCCGGTTCCATTCCTTGTGCAGTTTGGGACCTCTCCATGTATGTTACTGGTCCCCCTTCCCTTATTTTGTCCCCTTTTCGCTGCAGAGCCAACTAATCTTGCTGGACAGGTACAGTATCACCCCACCGATACTAACTGCTAATGCAAATGTCTCTGTACCTTTCTATCTGATTTCCTAGCTCTGTATTGCATGTGTGTATGCTTGACTTTATATAATAATAATACTATTAATATTAATAATAATAATATTAATATTATTATTATTATTATTATTGATGATGATGATGATGATGCTTTTGATTTATTGATCGCTCTTTCCCACATACCTGTGGGCTCAGAGCGATTTACAGTTACTCTTGAGACAGTTGGACTAACAATATTTGTGGGGATAGGGAAGACAAACATACAGCATTAATTACACACACATTGCAGCTAGCCGGGCTTCATCTGCAGGCTGGGTCAGTCATGTTCCTTCGGCATCTTGTCGGCTGGCTGATGACATCTGGCTTCTTGATGTTGTGCAGCCACACATTGCTACCACCTGGCCAACTCGCTTCACTGCAGCGAAGCCGACACAGTTATTTCGTCTTTCCGGTAGCCGCACCTCAGAAGTTGCCTTGGCAGCTAACACCTTCCCGAAGGGAGGGGTGTGCCCACCCCCTAACGGGTGGTCCCCAATTTATCTACTTGCCTAAGCTTTCGAATCGCTGGGTAGACGATGAGCTAGGTCAAGGCTTGGTTGCTCACACCAGCACGGGGCTAGAACTGCCAAAGTATGGCAGTTCAGATGTTATTGTTAAGCAGGGAAAAATCCCCTGCACCACTGCATTTGTACTAGGAATAAAGTTTGTTGCAGAAATAAATACAACGAGCTCTAGAAAGAGGCTCTCGGAGAGTGCCCCGGTCTTGGGCACTCAGCACCAGTTTGTTGTGGCAACTGCAGCAGGTATAATGACACAGAGTCCACCGTTTTCTCCTGGGAAACTGATCTCTGCCATCTGAAGAGCAGTTGTAATTCTGCGTGATCTCCATCCCTCCCCTGGAGACTGGCAACAATGGTCCCCCATGAGAGGATGGCTGGTTTGGAGGGTGGAGTCTATGGCATTGTACCTGTCTGAGGTCCCACCCCTCCTCAAACCTCACCCTCCAGGCTTCATCCATCAAATCTCCAGGAATTTCCTAACCTGGAGTTGGCCACCTGATCTCCCTCCCAGTCAACCACCAACCTACTGTTATCTGCCCCCTGGCCTCGGCTTTCCATCTCCTCCCCCTCCTTCCTAGAGAGCAGATGTAATTCTGAGTGATCTCCAGCTCCACCTGGAGATTGGCAACAATGGATCCCCATGAGGAAATGGCTGGGTTGGAGGGTGGAGTCTATGGCATTGTACCTGTCTGAGGTCCCGTCCTCCTCAAACCTCACCTTCTCCAGGCTTCATCCATCAAATCTCCAGGAATTTCCTAACCTGGAGTTGGCAACCCTATCAGGACTTGCCCCAATGAGTTTTCTCCCAAAGGCTAAAATAGGTGTGAAAAGGGCCTTTTAGTGACAGAACCTGGTTGCCTAGCAACAGGCACTGAGGAGAAAGCACAGCTGCCACTTCTGATTCAGGAAATACCTGGAGATTTGGGGGTGGTGGTGGATACTATGGAGGGCGGCATTGGGGGGGGATGGAAGGACTCAGCAGGGGATAGTGGCATAGGGTCTACCCTCCAAAGCAGCCATTTCCTCCAGGGGAACTTATCTCTGTCATCTGGAGATCAATTGTAACAGCAGGAGATCTCCAGGTCCCACGTGGAGATTGGCAACAATGGTTCCCCATGAGGGAATGGCTGGCTTGGAGGGTGGAGATTTGCGGGGGTGGATCTTATGGAGGGCAGTGTTAGCATCAAGAAGATATGAGTTCAATAAAAAGATTATTTTTCTTAAAGATGAATTTTGCCTTCAAGTACCCTGTTATGCTTACAATCGTAGTAACTAAATGAGACTATTGTTTTAACATTACTTATGCATGATAAAGGCAATATTGATTGAGAAATATCCACCTTCAGCCATGGAAAATTTGGGTGGGTGGGAACAGTTGGGTGGAGTACTATTGGGGACGGGGCACCAGTAGCTGCTAAGATTTGTTCCAATGAGCAGAAATGTTTCTGCTCCAGGGCTGACCCAACCACTAAGCAAACCTAGGCAATCGCCTAGGGCACCAGATTTAGTATTTTTCATATGCCCATGTGTGTGTGAGTGCGTGTGTGTGTGTGAGTCAGTGTGCCCCTGAAAGTCATGGCAACCTCTGGTGACTGACCCCTACTGGGGGCCTGGAGGATATTCAAAGAGGTGGCTGAATAAAGCCTGACCCCACCTCTGGTATTTCAAGGAGGTCTCCCATTCAAGTAGCAAGTACTCGACCCTGCTTAGCTTCCAAGATCTGACAAGATTGGGCTTGCCTGGGCTATCCAGGTCAGGGCTAAGGCTAGGGCACCAAAAAGGCGAAAAGAGCCACCTCTAATGGCTTGAAAGGAAGTTTGATGGTACCCAGCTTTTAGAACCTCCATATTAATTGATTCTGGTCTTCTGTAGCTGCCATGATGGAACATGAAGGGCTTTTGAAGCAGGGCTTTTAAATTTTTTTTACAATGTTCATTTTGAATACCCAATAAGTAAAATATTCTCTCTAGACATCTCACTTTTCTCTATACTGAATGAGGAGGAGGGAAAGTCATGGTTAGTTTAGGGTGCCAAAAAACCTTGGACCAGCCCTGCTGTGTTCTAAACATTCTTACAATTTGAAAAAGGAAGCTGTCATTTCACAAAATTATAAGCCTGTTTGAAAAATAAGCCAAAAGGTGCTCCAGATCCGAGGGTGCCCTCATTGATTCCACCCTGGCCACAGCAACCATATTTCATAATCATATACACTGACTGTGTGAATTGTATTGATGTATCATGGTCAGCTCCTGTGTGTGGTTGTAGCATTATTTTACTTTTTAATGAAAACTGGCCTTTTTGTTTTCCAACTGGGCTATAATAAGGTTTGCCTGGGCACAGAGCGGAAAGTTTGTGTGTGCGTGTGATGTGTGTGTGTGTGTGTGTGGGATTAGCATTGTTAATTTGATGCAAGACCTGGTAGTGGGATGTCTTCAAGAAATGCAACACAATTAATTAGCCTCTAGGAAAAAACCCCCCGCCATTTGAAGTGTTTATTGCAGGATCAAGTTCCTGGTTTTATAAGCAGATAGGGAAATAAAGTGCTGGGAATGACACGGAGGAAACAGCAGCGCCGGGACCAGAAGCCTAATTCATAATTCAACAGACTAATCAGGGAACATCTTCTCTGGCTCCTTGGCTGTAATGAAAAAACGTGAGGTGACAAACGATGAGGCTGCTTTATTTCTTAAGGAGGCTGCTGGCAATTAGCTCCCCTCTGCCCGTGCCCATGTTACAAATCTAATGAGGTGGCCCCTGCTATTAAAGAGACACAACGAAAGTAGGACAGCCTCAAATAATTGTTTTAATGGTAAACACGGCGTGGCAACAGGAAGGAAGGAGGGAGGGAGGGAAAGAGAAGAAAAGAAACTGAAGGAAGGAAGAAATAAATGAAAGGAAGTAGGGAAGGAAGAAACGGAAGAAGAAATAGAAGGAAAGAAGTTGTGTTGTTGGGGGTTTTGCTGTCAAGTTGCAATCAATTTATGGTAACCCCCGTGGGTTTTCAAAGCAAAAGACATTCAGAGGGGGTTTGCCATTGCCTGCCTCTGCATCACAACTCTGGTATTCCTTGGTGGTCTCCCATCCAAATACTAATGAGGGCCAATGAAAGCTCATACCCTGCTACAAATTTTGTGAGTCTTTAAGGTGTTACTGGACTCTTACTCTTTGCTACCTGTTAGCCAAATTGCCTTATTTTATTAATAACTCTGGGGAATTATGAGTATTAAATGGCAATAGGCATTAATTATAGGACCATAACCCATTCACACATTTCTCCTTATAATAAAAGAGTTTTGGTGTCCCTCCTGGACATGCTTCCACAGCCTTTCACACGCTCAGCTGCCACTCTCACAGTCTCCCAGTCCCGTGGCTGCATTGGCTCGCTGTGTTAGCTTGGCCCCACCCACTGAGCCGGTGGACAGTGTTTTGCCCTCAGTCTGGAGGGAGCCGGCGAAGGGAATTGATGCTCATATGTTCTTGATGCTAACAGTTTACAGACACTAAAATACACAAGCACCTGGGCTTGGTCAAAGGGATACAGCAGTTGCCAAACAGGACATTAATGATTTTTTTCATTGCATTCCCCCCCCCCCCAATGCAATGTCCACTTGGTTTTGTGCAGCCTTATGTTGTAACAGAGGCCAGAACATGCAAGGACCTAAGCAAAAAGGACTTTTCCTACGGGAAGACATCCAGCGATTAAAAAAGTGAGTGAAGAAGTTTCAAAAGAAAGACAAATGCAAAGAGGGTTGAGGAACTGACAGTGAGATGGCAAAGCTCCATGGGGGGGGAACTCTCGGGAGGAAGAACCCTACCCTACAGTGTAAAAAGCAGTGAAACTGGAAGCAAGCCGATATTAAGCTGTTAGAAACCCACCCAGCCCAAGCGGATCGCAGCGGGACCTGATATTCATTGCAGAGAAAAAGCTTAGAACTTTTAAAAACTTTTACCTTAACGTAAACAATGATGCAGAGAGGGGGAGGGATGGCACCCAGAGGCAGAGGCACCACAGGAAATGCCAACACAGCATCACTGGTCACAAGTCCGGAAACTACCATCAATTTAGCTGGTACGATTTCTGAAGCTTTGTGCCCCCTGCTGGATCAGCTGATGAATCTCAATAAGAAATGTGATGATTTGCAGAAGGAGCTGAAGGAGACCAAAGTTAAATCAGACAAGACAGCTCAAAAGCTTAAAAAGGTTGAAACTAAGACCAAAGAAATGGATCAAAGAATGGACATTGCAGATAAAGAAAGAGCTTCTGAAAAACAACAATTATTACAACTACAAGTGGAAAGATCCCTATATGTTCTAAGATTCCAAGAGGTACCGGGGGGAAAAGATGAAAATTTAAGAGAAATCTTAAGTGAAGCATTGGCCCACTTGATCAACAGCAAACCTGAAATATTGCAAGCGGATATAGACATGATCTATAGATCCTACTCAGACTTTGTGAAAAAAATAATCTTCCAGGGAAAATATTTGTTAAATTCGGAAAAAGGTCAACAAGAGATTTGATACTTAAAAGCTTCTACTGCCACAACATTAAAAATTCAAGAAGAAGAGATAAAAATACTGAAAGATATTCCATTTGAAATACATAAGAAGAGGAAGCAATACAGAAACATCACAACATTTCTTCAAAAGAACAATGTCCAATACCGATGGATTTTACCAGAAGGTCTTATATTCAACTCTAAAGAGAAGAAGGAAAAGATTGACTCTCTCCAAAGCAGAATTATTCCTGAAGCAGCATCAAACTCCAACAAAACAAAGAAAGGAAGCAGAGGAAGAGAAGGCGACAGAAAACAACAGCGAACATCAGGCGTCAGCCACTGACAGCTCCTCTTCTACTTCAGTGTCCCTGGGTGAAATCTTTGACTCTGACTTAGATTCTGACTTGGGAGCTGCAGCTCCCAGATCTTACAAGGTTAAAATCCCCTGGCAAAAGAAGAAGCGCAAAGACAAGAAGACACTCAAATGAAGATCTAAGATTTTTCTATGTTAAAATTTAAAGAATTTATATTATTGCCCATATGCAATACAATAACCAAGAAATTTTTGTACTTTCTATTTGAATACTTATTACTTAGAAATTAAATGATATATTGTAAACATAAATTTGTAGGGAAGCATGTAAAGTGCAAGATAGGTTATTAATGTACCTTGCTACTCTGAATTTGTAGGTTTTTTTAAATGTGTAGTTTATAGTGAAAAGCAATTAAAAATGCGAAGAAAAAAAAGAACGTTGATCTGGTTGTGCCTAGGAATGGGGATCTACACTGAGCTTTCAGGGAAGGTATGAGGGCCGTGGGAGAACATGTATGACGTTTCTTGACATTCTGTTGTACTATTTGGCTATGATGACTTCCACAGTTTGATTGAGGTCAAGGTGAGGGACTAGTTAATTGAGTATTTCTAATTGTACGCCATTTTGGCATTTCAATAGGATTTGCACCATAAGCTGAACTTTTGAAAACTTCCTTCCTACACACATTATACAATAAGTGAATCTCCAAGATAGATATCAGTGAAATTTAATGGATTCCGACAGAACGTTGAAGTTTTAATCTTGCTCCCAAAGCATTATTAGGCTTTATATTGCCATAGGAAAGTATATTTAAAGATCTCCATTCATAAACATGGGAAACCCAAAACATCACTGAGCAAAAAATCATCCCCTTCGGTGGTAGAGGGGAAAATTACTGGTAAAATGGTAGACTGTATCATACAGTCATAAATATGTATTACTGATAATGTACTATATGACATCAGCCTAAATATTCATGGTATTGCATGCAGAACACAACATAAAGACATCAGAGGAGGAGAAAAAATTCAGAAGATGGTAACTCCTGCAATGTTGTGAATTTTGATATTGAAGTATCACTTTAGCAGTAATTACGTTTAAGTATGTAATTATATAAATCACATTTTTTCCATTTAGTGTTGATTTGTGTTTCGCTTCCCTAGGCACAATCAGATCACCAGGAAGTCAACTCCCTTCAGGTAGGTATAGGGTTGTCCATCTTCCACCTCCAGTGGGGGACTTTGGGGGCATTCCGGGAGGGGGCGGGGCACCCCCGACGTGATGATGTCACATTGGGGATGTCTGCCGTACCCCCCTACCCGCCTGCGCGCCGGATCTCCAGAAACACCAGTTCCCTGCACTTAAAGGAGCCGGCGTTTCCCTTTTAAGTGCAAGAACTGGCGTTTCCCCTTTAAGAGCAAAGAGCCACATTTCCCTTTTAAGTGCACGAAGCTGGCATTTCCCTGCAAGCCTGATCTCAAGTGGAGATCGGGCTTGGGAGGAAACATGGGTTCCACGCACTTAAAGGCAGCTACCCCTCTCTCTCAAGAGAGAAGGGAGAGGGGTGGCTGTGGGTGTTGGGGGCGGGTAGAAACCCCCACTCCCCAAATGGGGGACCCCTGGCAAACCAGGGAGGTTGGCAACCCTGGGTGCTCCCCACATAGTGACAGCAAAAGCGGTAACACCACGAGTGCCTCCTGACCCCAGAGCTGGCAGCTCCCCTAGTCTTCAGCTAACATGTTGGTTGTTGTGCTCAAGAAAGCTAAAAAATTGTCCCAAGAAATTGGCACTTGAAATCTCCAGGCTACTGCCTATGAATTCTGTGATATTAACCAAAGGATAACACAGCTTACAAAGGAAACAGCTGCACCAGGGGCTTGTCAAAATTAATGAGCCCCTTTTAGAAAGAAGGCAAAATGCTTTGGTCAGTGATAATTAAAAGTTTAAGCTTCATGGTCCCATCAGTAACAGTGTGATAGTTCGTATCTTTGCTTGGGTGTGCAGGAAAAAAAATATCTAAGGATCTCCACCATGCTCACATTAATTATTAGGGCTGGTCCTTCATCTATCAAGGTGATCAGACCACTAAATAATTTTTCTTTGATTAATTATCTGCCTTTTAACTGATTAATCCATTTATCGATTGCCTATAAATAAATTAGCTGATGACAAAGAACATTAGTTTAGGTGCCTTTCTGAGAAAGGAAAGATTTAAGAAAGGAAGTCCCCGGTCACACGAGTGAGATAATCTGGGGTGTGTGTGTGAGGCTTTTTGCTCCGGAGCAAAATGAAGCACGGTATCATGATCTGACATTCCCCCGAGGCTCCGTGCTCAGGCCGTCAGCCACCAATCACATGGTGATGGCGAAGCGTGGCAATGAAGCAGTACTGCGTTTGTGTGCGTGCGCATTTGTGCGCATATCACGGAGGCTTACAAGAAAACATCCAGTGGGACGTGGACGGGCACCGGATGCGATGGGATACCAGTGCTTCCACGCTCAGATGCCTGCCTGTGCCCCGTGTTTCCCGGATAATACTACACTTTCCCAGCTACTTTTTAACTCCACATCTTCGGCCGGACGCTACGGGTTGGAGACGGGCACGCGACACTTGCCAGATGTTGCCGTATGATCGCACCCTTTTAATCCGCCTGGCAGTTGTGCCTCTTTTGTGGGAAATTCTCCATGTGACCGGGACAGAAGACTACAATTCTAAGATTACTTTCCCCGGAGTAAGCCCCACTAAATAAAATAGGACTTACCTCTGAGTAGATATGGTTAGGATTGTTCCTCACAATTACTATTGATTAAGCTGGCTGTTTCAGGGCCAAGCTGGGGTTCACCAGCAACCAGGCCTCGGTTCCTGCCGGAGCGCAATGGAGCACTGCTCCGCCAGTCAGGAGCCCATGGGGCGGGCATATAAGCCCCACCCCCTGCTCCCACGAGCCATCAGTTGGGCAACCATGTGTGTGGGGGGCAAAACGTTCCCCCGCCTCCCTGAGCCCCGGGGTGGTGGCCTTGGACTTGTAGGGGCAAATTCCACCTCTCGTGCCAGAGGTCATGGAGCCCCCCCAGGTCTCCTTAGGGGCTCTTTAAAACGTTATGGCCACCGCCGCTGTTCTCGGCGGCAGCTGTGATGCCCGCGGGGGGGTCAAACGGTCTCCCTCCTCCCTGAACCCCAGGGTGGTGGCCTTGGACTCGTAGGGGCAAATTCCACCTCTCGCGTGTCCGCTCAGACATCACACGCGAGAGGTCATTCTGGCTCCCCCAGCTCTCCTTTGGGGCTCTTTAAAAAGTTATGGCTGCCGCCACTGTTCTCAGTGGCAGCTGCAACACCCGCATGGCAGCTGCGATGCCCATGCAAGGGTGGGCGGGGTTAAATGTTCCCTTGCCTCCCTGAGCCGCTGGGTGGTGGCCTTGGACTCGTAGGGGCAAATTCCACCTCTTTCAAAAGTTATGACCACTGCTGCTGTTCTCGGCAGCAGCTGCGATGCCCCGGGGGGGGGGAAACGTTCTCCTGCCTCCCTGAGCCCCGGGGTGGTGTCCTTGGACTTGTAGGGGCAAATTCCACCTCTTGCGTGTGATGTCCAAGCGGCGTTGCCACTGGGACATCACAGGCGAGAGGTAATTCTGGCTCCCCCAGCTCTCCTTCGGGGCTCTTTAAAATGTTATGGCCGCCGCCGGGGTGGTGGCCTTGGACTTATAGGGGCAAATTCCACCTCTCACGTGTGATGTCCAAGCGGTTCCAGTGTGGGGTGTGTGTGGGGCAATGGAAGCTGAGTGATAGGGTCTCTACAAGTTATTGCCAGAAGTGAAATGTGTCCTGGTCTTCTGTCTTACAGATAATCTTACAAATAGTCCTTTGCATTTATATCATGCTTTCAACTTTAAAAGGATCATAATGCTGATTGTGTGAACTTAGGCAAATCATGAGAGGTAGAGCAGGAAGGGTTGCATCAGTGCTTAGTTCTTGTGGCCCTTTCTTACACGCCCAGGGAAATGCTTATCACCACTTTGGGGCCGGGAAGCAATTTTTCTCCAGGCCAGTTTGGCCCCCAGTGATCCTGGAGGGTGTTTTGGGGGGCATTGGTGAATTTCCTGCATTGTGCACGGGGTTGGACTTGGAGGTTCCTTCCCACTCTATGAGTCTATGATTCTATAATTCACCCAGGCTGGCTGTGGGCACACCAGCACCTCTGTCAGGCAGACGTGCCTGAGATCCTCCCCCTCCCCTTTTCCTTTGCCCAACTTGGAGGCGAAGGGAAGGGAGAGGGGGGAAAGAATGGATCCCAGGTGCTTCTGCCTGTCAGAGGGGCTGGTGCACACTTCCGGTGATGTCAGGGGGTGTGGCATATGCTAATAAGTCATGCTAATGAGCTCCTGCAGCTCTTTTTCTACGAAATGACCCCTGCCAGCAACCATTTCCAAATCCCAGTTTTTTGGCCAGAGGATGGGGCATTCTGTGATCAAGCCTGGGAACAAGGGGAGTGGCACCTGGGAGCCAAACTCTGAAGGGCTGCCTGCAGAAGGCACTGGGTAAAGGCATGATGGGATGGTAGAGAAAGCCTGGCTGCTTCCCAACATCACTGATGGAAGTTGTAAATTGAGGAAGCCTTTAGGAGCAAGAACTAAATGACTAAACACTGGAAGGAAAAGAGCCTCAGTTGGACCTGGATTCATTCTAAGCTCCTTGCAGAGGTTCCTGGCTGCTGCCTCCATCCTTCTGCTGGCCTTGTCAATGGCAGCTGGAAGTGAGAGGAAGAGGAGATCCAGCTGGTGTTGGATCCAGGTACAGAACTAGGTAAACAATATGTTCTCAAACTTGTGTCACATGAACAGGGCAAGGGGATGTTGCTTGGCGGCAGAGTATCTGCTTGGCACACAGAGGGCCCCAGGTTCAATCCCCAGCATCATTCATGTTCAAGGTCCTTGGTTTATTTGGGTCTGTGTCGTCTACTCTGACTGGCAACAGCTTTCCAGGATCTCATATGGAGGTCTTTTAGATCACCTCCTACCTGATCTTTGAACTGGAAATGCCTGGGATTGAACCTGGGACTGTCTATGTAATGTATTGAAACGTTTACATGAATCACCTCATAGGGCTCCTATGTTAAGCTTCGAGCCATACCAGGGCTCCTCTGAGCGAACTTCCTATTGGTCGCTTCGTAACAGCGACCAATCAGAACATACCATTCCCTAGGAGGGAAAGACTCCCATTGGTCCTTAACTAAGCAATCTCATTGGTTGTTAATTGTAAATAGGCGTGGCTACATTAGCCCGGTTATGTTTAAAAGGAGCATAAGCTCCCACTGTTTTCTGTTCTGGTTTCTTACTGAGTTGAGTGCTTGTTCGTTACTTCCAATAAAGCTGAATCACTTGCTGAATCACTCTAAGAGTCCTTTGTTAGCGCGATCTAACAATTGGCGACGAGGATGGGATGTTAGAGCAGGTAGGCAGCCCTGCGGACATCCACACTTCGGACTCGGAAGAAAGCGAGCAGAGCACAGCAGCCGATCCGGCGGAGGCGCCACCAGCTCCGGTGCCCAAGTCTCCCCCGATGGCTGGAAGCCAGAAGTTCGAGTGCTTCGAACCCTCCTCAGAAGACTGGGACTCCTACCTATCCAGGTTCGAGTTCCATCTGGAGACACACGACATTACAGACGAGGCCAAGAAACGGGCGTGCCTCCTGAGTTCCTGCGGGAAGGGGACCTTCGACATAGCCAGGTCGTTGGTGGCCCCAACTAATATAAAGACTGTCACCTACGCTGACATCACGGAGAAGCTTAAGGCTCACTATCCCCCACACCCGGCGGAGATCGCCTGCCGGCACGCTTTTTACAAGCGGAACCAGGCCGGAGGCGAGACCATCGCAGATTTCGTGGCGGCCCTTCGCAAAGCCGCACGGCCATGTAATTTCCACAACGTGGAGGAAGCCCTCAGAGACCGTCTCGTCTGCGGTCTCAAAGATGAAAGGCTGCAACAGAGGCTGTTCGCCCGCACCACCCTGACCTGGGCAGTGGCCTACGAAGAGGCCGTGGCCGCGGAAGCAGCGGAGAAGTCCACGAAGGAGGTCCGCCAGCGGGTGGCAGAGCCCAGTATACACGCTCAACGAGACAGCGAGGGCGAAGACGCGGATGATGACGTCAACGCGGTTCGAGGCAAGCGGACCCCAGCGAAGACTACCAACGTCAAGCCTTGCTCCGGTTGTGGCGGGAAACACCAGCGCGACTCCTGTTGGGCTCGTGATGTCGACTGCAGAGCGTGTGGGCGGCGTGGTCATCTGGCCAGAGTCTGCAGATCAGCAAAGAAGGATCCCTCAACTAACAACCGGTCAGCGCAGAGGGGCACTCCAGTCAGCACCCAAGGCAAGACCCGTTCCTCAGCATCGGAAGCAAGCTGCCAGTTGACGGCGACCTTGTCGAGCGCATCGGCCGTAAATCGCACCAGCAGCCAGGGCAAGATCACCGTGACTCCACTCCTCGACGGCCGACCCTGTACAATGGAGGTGGACTCAGGATCGTCCGTGACGGTGATTTCTGCCGCGTCCTGGCGCCAGTTGTTCCCGAACCGAAGCCGGCGGCGGCTCCAGCCTGCGGGAACCAGAGTGTCCGACTTCCAGGGCAACCGAATTCCCTTGGCCGGACGGGACTCTGTTACTGTTGAGTATAAGGGGAAATGTGTTAAACTGTCATTCCTGATTGCAGAGGGAGACCGGGTTAACCTGCTAGGGTTAGATTGGTTTGAGCCATTGGGCATTGGTATTTCTGGGATTAACAGGATGTCTGAAAATAAATGGGGCATGCTGTACGACCTGTTCCCTGATGTATTTGCCGAAGGGTTGGGGAGGTACAAGGGCCCCCCGGTTGCGTTTGACTTAGATCCGTCAGTCAAACCTATTAGGTTGAAGTATCGGAAAGTACCTGTGTCTCTCAAACATAAGGTGGAAAAAGAGATTGACAAACTAGTTGAGCAAGGGGTTTTAGAGCCAGTACCATACAGCAAATGGGAGACCCCGATCGTAACCCCTGTCAAATCAGATGGGTCCATACGACTATGCGCCGATTACAAATGTACGATTAACAAGGCGCTGCAGCAACATTCGTACCCGGTCCCGGTAATAAGCCACATTTTGGCTTCCCTGGGGGGTGGCAAGATTTTCGCCAAATTTGACCTGGCCCAGGCATACCAGCAGTTGCCTGTCACCCCGGAGGCTGCCGAGGCCCAAACAATTGTAACCCACCAAGGGGCTTTTAAAGTGAACAGGCTGCAATTCGGGGTCAACGTAGCACCTGGGATTTTTCAGGGCCTCATGGAACGTCTACTAAGGGGGGTACCTGGCACAGTGCCCTATTTTGACGACGTGCTGATTGCGGGCGGGTCTGAACAGGAACTACTGGACCGGGTTAAAGAGGTCCTCAGGCGTTTTCAAAATGCCGGTCTCAGAGTTAAGCGCTCAAAATGCACGCTCGGGGTGGAAAGTGTGGACTTCCTGGGGTTTCGCATTGACGCAGAGGGAGTCCACCCCACGGATGAGAAGGTATCTGCAATCCAAAACGCCCCCAGGCCGGTGAGTAAGAAGGAGCTCCAATCCTTTTTAGGACTCCTGAATTTTTATCATGCGTTTTTACCGCATAAGGCATCAGTGGCGGCCCCTTTGCACGCGCTTTTGCACAAGGAGGCAAAATGGAAGTGGGGGCAGGCCGAGGAAAAGGCTTTTGTGGGAGTCAAGGAGCTGCTGACATCTAATGCCGTACTCACGCATTATGATGAACACAAGCTCCTGGTGTTAGCTGCTGACGCTTCACCTTTTGGAGTAGGCGCAGTTTTAAGCCATCTGATGCCTGATGGGAGCGAAGCGCCTATCGCTTTTTATTCTAGATCACTATCTGCGGCAGAGCGGAACTATGCCCAGATAGACAAGGAGGGTCTGGCGTTGGTAGCGGCTGTCAAAAAGTTCCATGATTTTATTTTTGGCAGACGATTTTTGCTGGTCACTGACCACAAGCCGCTACTGGGGATTTTTGCGCCCGATAAGCAATTGCCAAACATCATGTCCCCACGCATGCTTAGATGGGCGATATTTTTGCAGGCTTATGATTTTGACTTAGAGCACCGGCCTGGGAAAGCGATTGGGCATGCGGATGCCCTCAGCCGGTGCCCGGTGCCGGACATTGGCGCAGACCCTGCCCCCGCCTGTGAGGTCTTGGCAATTGAGGAGCTTCCTCGACCCCCGGTATCATCCAGGGACATTGCAGCACACACGGCCAAGGATAGCGTGCTGTCCCGAGTATTAAACTGGGTTTGGAGGGGGTGGCCGGTTGGAAGCGTTGAACCGGAGTTCGGCCCTTACAAAAGCCGTCAAAATGAACTATCCATTTCTAAGGGCTGTGTATTATGGGGGAACAGGGTGGTGGTTCCTGACAAACTCAGGACGAGAGTGTTAGAGTCGCTGCACGAGGGTCACCCCGGTATGGTACACACCAAAGCGTTGGCCAGAGGGTATGTCTGGTGGCCGGGGCTGGACAAAGAGATCGAAGAATGGGTACGAGGGTGTCCCAAATGCCAGCAAGTCAGACCCGATCCCCCACAAGCTACACCCCAAGGCTGGGAGTCATCTGGTAAACCCTGGGCCAGATTGCATATAGATTTTGCTGGCCCTCTCCAAGGGCAAATGTTCCTAATTGTGGTGGACGCTATGTCCAAATGGCTGGAGGTCGTGCATATGAAATCGACCACATCACTTGCTGTGATCCATGCGCTCCGCCGACTTTTTGCCACCCACGGGTTGCCTGACGTCATCGTCAGTGACAACGGGCCTCAATTTGTGTCTGAGGAATTTAGGCTCTTCCTCACGAGTAATGGCATACGCCAAATGACTTCGGCCCCTTTCCATCCGGCATCTAATGGCCAAGCCGAACGGATGGTCAGGACGGCCAAAGAGGCCCTGGGTAAAATGGACGAAGGGGACTGGAGCCAGAGGCTGGGCTCCTTTCTTTTGCTGCAGCACACCACCCCCTGTAGTGCTACAGGCCGTAGTCCGGCCGAATTGTTAATGGGGCGGAGACTCACGACCCGTTTGAACCGAATGCACCCAGACCTCACTGAAGAGCAATCCGAGCGTACCACGGCGCAACCGAAGGTGCGCATGTTTGAAAAAGGGGACAAGGTTTTCGCACGAAATTATGCAAACGGGCACTTATGGCTTCCTGGGGTTATATCCGACTCTGTGGGTACTCGAATGTATGTGGTGCAGTTAGCTGACGGTCGAATATGGCGGCGCCACATAGATCAGTTAAGGAGACGTTGGGCTAGGGACAGCGCTGACTCTCCGACGGCTGAATCCCCTGATGTCGAGTGGACACCCCCAGAGCAGGCGGTGAGTACCGAAAGGCCCGGTACTGTCCCCGAGTCAGGGCAGAACCCTGTGTGCGGGGCTGAAATCCCAGTCGAGTCTGTGCCTGATCCAGGCTGTAGTGAACCCCACTCTGACCCACAACCTTGTCTGCCCATGGAGCCTGCACCGCTCCGCAGGTCCCCTGCACCGCTCCACAGGTCCCAGCATTCGCGGCAAATGCCGACTTATCTGAAGGACTATGAGTGTAATTATTGTGGGAATAACTGATGTACAAAAGTTTGATTGTCTGTATGTAAATAATAAAACATTTGGGATGATGACTTAACTTAGGGGGGAGGAATTGTAATGTATTGAAACGTTTACATGAATCACCTCATAGGGCTCCTATGTTAAGCTTCGAGCCATACCAGGGCTCCTCTGAGCGAACTTCCTATTGGTCGCTTCGTAACAGCGACCAATCAGAACATACCATTCCCTAGGAGGGAAAGACTCCCATTGGTCCTTAACTAAGCAATCTCATTGGTTGTTAATTGTAAATAGGCGTGGCTACATTAGCCCGGTTATGTTTAAAAGGAGCATAAGCTCCCACTGTTTTCTGTTCTGGTTTCTTACTGAGTTGAGTGCTTGTTCGTTACTTCCAATAAAGCTGAATCACTTGCTGAATCACTCTAAGAGTCCTTTGTTAGTGCGATCTAACAGTCTACATTTAAAGCAGATGATGTACTACTAAGCCATGGCCTACCATGACAAGATAATGTGAATGCAGAAGACATTTGTCCTGGAGAATCCCCATTGTTGTGTATGTGTTGGTTTAAGTTCAAACATGTTTGTCAATGGACATGTGTTTTCCTGCAAATGTGGCATGCATTGACTTTTATCCTGTTGGATCCTGCTGTGCATGCATCCAGAGCCCCTTGGTGATTTAAGGAAACCAATTGGTGGAAAATCCCTCTTTTGAGGTGACTGAGGTTCGCTTGTTGTAGTACTGGGAGCCCAGTCCAGATGCCAAGATGCCATAGTGCCAGAGATGGGATGAGTGGGGGCAGAGAATAGAATCTGTGAACACTGGCATGGCATTGACCTTGGCTGAGAGTCACACAGTTCTGCCACTGCTGAACTCTGTGGCTATTCCTGGTTCAGTCCCATTGACTGACATTCCATAGAAAAGCCTCACAGAATGAGATCTCTGTCCTATGCTCAGCAAAGCCTGCATCATCCAGCCGGCTAGCACCTCTTATCCCTCAAGGACTGATGAAATGCTGAGAGGGGAAGGGGGAACCATCGCTCTCCCTGACCCTGGTCTACTAGCTCTTTATCGCCAGCTGGCACTCGGAGTTCCTCTGAGCAGAAATCTCTAAGAACAGCACATGCAAGGAGAGAAAGAAACAGACAGGGAGAGAGAGACAAAATAACAGATCCACTGTTTATAGAAATCTGAATGGTATCCCAGAGGGATATTTTCTCCAGCACATCTTGTTCTTGCAAAAAGAGCATTACATGGAAACCGCCGGCATTCCAGGAATGAAAGCAGCCAAAGCAGTTGGGGATGGGTAATTTGGGGGCAATGTATTGATTTTACTTCCTTCATACCCTGCCTTTGTCTCCAGTGGGAACCTAAAGTGGCTCACACTGTTCTCTTTTCCATTGTAGCCTCACAACCTGGAGAAGTAGGTAGGGCAGGGATTGTGTGACTGGCCCAAGGTCACCCAGCGAGCTTCCATGGCAGAGTGTGGATTTGAACCCAGGTCTCCCAGATCCTAGCCTGACACTCTAACCACTACACTACATGACATGTCCTGCACTTGTCCAAATAATGAAAGGTTCCAGGAATTGGGCTACTGGATTTTGCTTCTGTCAAATGAGACAGCACTAGAATGTTATAGCTTTTTTGTGATATCTACTCAACTAACAATGCCCACAGAGAGGCAGGCAGAGACTTTTTCTCCCCACTTGGCTGTTTCATTCAATTGGTTGCTGGTTCCCAGGTCCCAGTGGTTTTCCCCCCAATTTCCAGGGCTTCAGCCCACCTCTGGCCCATTGGCCGGCAGGGAAAACCCCACCCCCAAACAGCCACATTCTGACACGACATCCCCAGTGTGATGACGTCACCCAGAAATGACATCATCACATTGGGGACATCGTGTGGGGTGCTCTGGTTTGAGGGCAAAACTCTATGGTAAATTTGGTCTAAAACCATAGAGTTTTGCCCTCAAACCAGAGCATCCTGTGCAATGTCGCCAATGTGATGACATCACTTCCAAATCATGCTAGGGTTGAATGATATAGCACCGTGTTATAGGATGATTTTTGGGGTTAAATATTGTATTTTATTGTATGTTTTATTGTATTTTAGATTCCGGCTTTGCCGCCTGTGAACCGCCCTGAGCCTTTGGGAGGGCGGTATAGAAATCCAACAAATAAATAATAAAATAAAAATAAATTGTGTTGATGAATGTCCTGGAATGTCTCCCAAGTCCCCTGACTGGTGCAGCGAGGGAACCTGGCAACCCTAGCAATGGCAAACCACCACTGAACGTCTCTTGCCTTAAAAACCCTATGAGGTCACCAGAAGTCAGCTGTGACTTGAAGGCAAACAAACAAATTTCTGAATGCTGGGCTCAGCCTTCACCCAGACTGATTAGGAGTGATGTGGCTGAGAACAGCCACCAACCATCATGGGGCCCTGGGGGGGGGGGGAATCTTCCAAATGTTGTCAGTGTCCATTGAGGTCAAATCAAAATCAACTGAACATTGTTGGTGACTTGCAAGCCTCTGAGGATGCAAAGGATGGTCAAGGGATGGTTCAGTTTATTCAACAAAAGGGTTGGAAGAGCCGACTGGTTCTCAAAATGTGGCCATTGAGTTTCTCTTATACAAGGAGACTATAAAACTATTGTCAGCATATAAAACGCATTAATAAAAAAGTTAATACATACAGAGGAACATATATCATTTAAAACATTTCCTATATAAAAATTGAGTTTAAAACTGAAATCTATCCTGGACATGACAATACTTTGCCCAATGAATAGCCTCTGCAATAGTGTTCCCATGCTGTGAATGACGATGTGTTTGTGTGTGTGTGTGTGGGGAATAATATTGAGACCAATATGGAGAGAATGAATGAATTAATTAATGAATGAAGAGAATGTCTTTCTCCTCTCTCATAATATTGAAATTCAGAAGTACCTAATGGAAGCAAGCTCAGGACAGATGCAAAGTCTTCTGTATACATAATTAATTCATTGCTTTCCCTGCCACAAGGTCGGAGAATGGCCACTGCTTACCAGATATGATGGATATTTGTCCTTGTAAAAACGTGAATAACAGCTGCAGGGCCCCCTGATTTAGGTTAGGGCTCATGTGCAACAAGGCAGGGGGGGGGGATTTATCCTTTTCCCTCTGCCATTTTTGCAATATCAGTTTCTACTCCCACGGCTCTTATTTTCCTTGTCAAGGAAACCATAGTTACTTGTGAGGTATGTGTGTCCCTTCCACACCTGTGTAGGACAAACAGCAGCTCTAGGGGGAAAGTAACACAAGTGTGCACATGTTTGTTTGTCTGTTTATTTATTAACATTACTGCTATTTTATTCTGCTTTGCCAACTAAACAATCTGCTCAGAACAACTCCCTCTGGTATGTCTGCTTTAGCTTTCTTTAAAAATAAAAAAGATTAAAAAGGTAAAGGTTCCCTTGCTTGAAAGCCAGTCGAATCCGACTCTAGGGTTGCGGTGCTCATCTCCGTTTCAAAGCCGAAGAACCAGCGCTGTCCGAAGACGTTTCCGTGGTCATGTGGCCGGCATGACTAAACACCAAGGCGCACGGAACACTGTTACCTTCCCACCAAAGTGGTACCTATTTGTCTACTTGCAATTTCTTGCTTTCAAACTGCTAGGTTGGCAGGAGCTGGAACTAGAGATGGGAGCTCAGGGGGAGGGGAGATCTATTAATGATCATGGACACTAAATGGAACCTCCATGTTCCAAGGCAGTATGCATACAGACAACAAGAGAGAGATGTCTTTGTGCTCTGCTTTTGGGGTTCCCAGATGAGCCTGGAGAGCTGCTGTGTGCGTGTGTGTGTGTGTGTGTGGGGGGGGAAGGATGCTAGACTAGAGGACCTTTCATTTGATCCAGCAGGGCTCTTCTCATATTCTAATTAGTGGCTTTTAAAACCAAACTGGATGTAGGGAAGGCCCTTTTGTCATTTTAAGAAACTACGAGCTGGTTCCTTTAATATTTATTTATTTTATATCCCGCACTCCCTGCCAAGGCAGGCTCAGGGCGGCTTACATAGTATTTATTGTACAGATAAAACAAAAAAAAAAATTGCATAAAATCACAATAAATATAGCTAAATAATAAAAACATATATAACAAACACACACATATATATAAACATTACATAAAGTGCTAGCACAAATCACACAGCAATAAATCTAGTTTCCAATGGTTTCAGTGGGTTGGGAACCATGTTTCCAGTTGTACAATTTCTCCCTCCCTTACCTCATTGGGATGAAATTCTCAAGGGCTGTACCTGATATCTGAAGGACTCTCCCTGACAAACTGTATAGATTGAGAGGAGAAAGCATTGCTATTCAAGGGGTAATTAAAAATCTCCCTTGCAGAGTAGGCCCAGGGAAGTATGAAGGCCTTGGTGTGTGATTTGCTTCCTTTCCTGGACTGGGCTGTGCAGGCAGTCTGGGGGCGGGGGGCGGGGTGTGTGTGTCTATTTAAAAAAAATGGGGGAGGGGAAATAAAATCTGAATTCTCTTGTCCCTCACCTCACTTTCTTCCCCTCCCAGTTGACAAGGTGGGGTTGGATTACCAGCCTCCAGGTGAGGTCTGGAATTTTTCAGAATTGCAACTGCTCCCCAGACTACAGAGATTAGTTCCCTTGGATAAGTTGCCAGCTTTGAAGGGGGGACATGGTGTGCCATCACAACCCTACTGATCTCCCTCCCCTCCCCTCCCCTCCCCTCCCCAACCTCCACCTTCCCCATCCCTGGGCTCCACCCCAAAACCTTCAGGAATTTCCCAACCCTGACTTGGCAAACCTGGGGTGGGGCAGAGCTTATTTCCCCTGCCCTGTCTTGGCCTTTTGAGCTTTACTTAAAAAAACAACTTCCCAATTTCTCACCCCCAATCTCATTTCTTTACCTAAGACCGGGAGTTGCTGATCTTTTGTCTCTAGTGGAATCAAAAGCAGAGGTTAGGAAGAAGAAGAAGAAGAAGAAGAAGAAGAGATTGGATTTATACCCCGCCATTCACTACCCAAAAGTGTCTCAGAGCGGCTTACAAATTCCTTTCCCTTCCTCTCACCACAACAGACACCCTGTGAGGTAGGTGGGGCTGAGAGAGCTCTTGACAGAAACTGCTCTTTTTCAAGAACAGCTCTTATCAGAACTACAGCTTGCCCAAGGTCATCCAGCCCAGGAGTGGGGAATCAAACCCGGTTCTCCCAGATTACAGTCCGTGCACTTAACCACTACACCAATCTGGAAGGAATATGTATTGGGGAAACAGCGCAGCAGTACAATTAATAGTTTATATAGGGTTACCACGTCTGTGTTGGAAAATACCTGGAGATTGTGGGGGTGGGTCCAGGAGAGGGTGGGGTTTGGGGATGGGAGGGGCCTTGGCATGGTACAATGCCATAGAGTCCACCCTTCAAAGCAGCCATTTTCTCCAGGGGAGCTGATCTCTGTCAACTGGAGATCAGTTGGAAAAGCAGGAGATCCCCAGGCCCCACCCGGAGGCTGGCGACCGTATAGGACTGCCAACCTCCAGGTGGGGCATAGAGATCTCATCTGCAGGTGAGAAAGATCAGTTCAGAGAAATGGCTGCTCTGAAGGGTGGACTCTATGGCATTCTACCCAACTGAGCTGCCCATCCCCAAAGCCTTCCCTGAATCCCTTCCCAGGCCCCACCCCCAAATCTCCAGGTATTTCCAAGCGCAGAAGTTTTACATGAACTTAAAAGAACATTGAGATGGCAGAAATTTTACCCTTATCAATGCTCTCTTCCACAAAGAACATGGATCCTTCTTTCTCACAGGCATGGTTACTGAAGGAGGGAAGAACTTGTTTCAGTTCCCACTCCCAATATAGTGTGGCTGGCCTGTTTATCTTCCTTGCAGTCTAGTCTAAAAAATAGGCAAGCTGTCTGTCCACACGGAGGGGAAGGAAGTTTGACCCTCTGCCTCTATCTTCCATAAACAGAGAGCCTACAAATGAATAGAAACAAAGCTTTCTAGCAAGCTGGAACAGCCCCAGGTGACCAAATAGCTCACACTAACAGGGAGACCCAAGCTTCTATAAAATCAGGAAGCCAGTGAATGCTAGAATGTGGAAAAGCTGAACAAGAAATCACAGTCAGGCCAATTCTGTTCAGCAGGAACATCTGCTAACTGTTTTGGTTGGACAATATCTCTTTTAGGTGTGTTATCTGCCGAGTCACTCTCTCTCCTTCCCTCTGAGTAGCTTCCTGCCGCCCAAAACTTGGGAAACATAAACAAGGCAGTCATTGAGGTGCTAAAAGGTTTCCATCTGTTCATGGATGTCAGAAATAGTTCCGATCAGGATTTGAAGCATTTACAATATTTATGAATGGGCATGGTTTTAAGAAAAATCTTGACTAGTAAAACTTCAGCTACATATCTGTACTTCAAGGGGTGTTATCAGCGTACTGGAGAGAGTGGTGCAACTGAATGATTATGGAGAACTATCTGTCTTGCTTGGTATAATTTCGCTTCTTTTCTGTTTATGCCACCAGTGTCTCCCCTATCAAGGGGAGCTTTATGGAATGTTAATTGTGATGTTTCCATTTTATACAGGGTGTCATTACATGTCAACGAGGAGGAGAGCGACTTGAATTATTTCCCAGAGAAGCAACTGCTCTGGCTGCTTAGAGGTAAAACAATTACCAATCAGTCAGCAATGAAAGGATTTCCAGCCGTGCGGCACACCACATTTCTGCCCCATAACACACATCACACAGTCAGGAAGAGAGTCCATCGAAAGCCCATCAGTCACCAAAATAATCTTAAAGAAATAATTTGCCAGGAGCGATGGGATGAAATGGAGCAAAAGGAATTTTAGAGTGAGTGACAGGGAAAGGCTCTCTGGAGACCCTGCCTGCTGTGGCATGTTTTTTGGGGAGGAAAAAAAGAGAGAGAGATGATCCAAAGCTGAACTGAGTAAGAGGAGATCTGCGGGGGAAGGCCCTGAATAGAACAGAAGATGCAGACGCTTAGATGTTGACATTTTTGCCTTGCCCTTAATAAATCCAGCCAGGGCCACATATGTCAGCTGCATTCACAAGACCAATGGGTTTTTGTTTATTTGTTTTATTTCTGCCATTTGCTTCATTCCGGTCACAGCCTCTGCCTTAGACTGGCAGTGCAGATCTGATTCGTGTTCATCTCGATGACTGCAAGTTTCAGCCATGATTGCCATGTAAGAATGGAGACAGATGTTTTTTTCACAGACAAAACTGGGCCTTGCTACATGTTACGAAGTCCTCGAGTTTGTTGGCACACAGCATGAGGACTTTGTATCGGGTATGCAATTGCCGTTTGTGTGCCTCCCAGCAGATGCTACTGGCTCTTTTCTGCTCATAACCAGAGCACATGGGAAGGAGCGTCTTCAGCCTTTCCCCCTTTGTGCCGTTTTGCCATCCTCAGATTGCCCCATGGAACTGCTGGAGCTCAGCTGAAAATTCATACTGCTTAGGTGGCTACAGATAATTCTCACAATTTAGCTGGTAGCAACTCTGCCGGGTAATTTGAGGATATGACAACTGCACATGTGTGCATGGAAATGTAGGGTTACCAATAACCTTAAGATGGGGCCTGGAGTTCTCCTGGAATCACACCCACAGAGATCAGTTCTCCTGGAGGAGACTGCAGACTCCATAGGCATCATCATCACTCAGCTTTCTCCCCTCCCCTTCCAACCTCAGCCTCCACCTTCTCCAGTCATGGCCCCCAAATCCTCAAGCATTTCCTAAGATGGAGTGGCAACCCTAGCAGGGAGGAGAATAGGGCTGCCAACCTCTAGGTGGTGGCTGGAGATCTCCTAGGATTGCCACTGATCTTCAGGCGACAGAGATCAGTTTACTTGGAGAACATGGTCGCTGAGGATGGTGGACTCTATGGCATTATACCCCACTGAATTCCTTCCCCTCCCCAGACCTCACCCTCCTCAGGTTCTGCCCCCAAAATCTCCAGAAGTTTCCCAACCTGGAGCTGGCAATCCTAGAGGAGAAGCTAGTGAGAGCCAGTTTGGTGTAGTGGGTAAAGAGCGGTGGACTCTAATCTGGAGACCTGGGTTTGATTCCCCACTCCTCCACATGAAACCAGCTGGGTGACCTTGGGTCAGTCACAAGTTCTCTCAGAACTCTCTCAGCCTTACCTATTTCATTGGGTGACTGTTGTGGGGAGAGGAAGGGAAGGCAATTGTAAGCAGGCCCATAGCCAGGATTTTTTAAATTTGGGGGGCCTTTAAATAAGTTGGGGGCACCCCCCCCCCAAAGGGAGCACCACAAATAAAATAAAAAATTGGACGTCAGGGGGGCCTTGGCAGTAAATTGGGGGGGGGATATGTGTAGCTATGGGCCTGATTGTAAGCCACTCTGAGACTCCTTCAGGTAGTGAAGAGTGGGGTATAGAACCTCTTCTTCTTCCAGTGTGGCGTGGTCATGAGTGAAAAAGGGCCAATGCCATCTGGGAGGCACAGAACTCCCATTGCACAAAGTCCTCGTGTCCTTGCTTCTGATTATCAAGTCCTGGTTCTCACATATATCACTAGGTTACTTTACACTAGGTTACTGATCACTTGGTTACCAGCAACAGAATGGGTGAAATGGCTCTATTGACAAGAATTATATGGCAGGCAGGGAAAAATAACGGCTAAATGAGATGTCATTGTTCTCTGAAATTTCTGTCTAAGTTAAATAGCGATTCTCCTGGATTACTCTTCATATAGTCAGATTTGTTGGGAAGTTTTCACAAGCTATGATGATGACTGATCACTGTCAATGTTAAAGAAAGCTTTTTACCATTGTTAAGCAAACTTTTTATAAGGTGTATGTGACCTCCAACCCTTGGGTTTTTAGTGGGTTTTCTTTTCTTTCTCCTATAGTGTGTAGTCTCCCTCCCTAATTTCATTGTAGTTTTTAGAAAATGCAAATAAAAAATCCCCTACGGGGGGCCATAAAAATTATATGGCCGGCGAGTGAAGGCTCTTATACCCATAATGACTGACATTCACATATGCAGGTTCCTATTTGATAGTGCAGCCATCAAAGGCTACTTCACAGATGCATGTATGATTAATTACTGCACACATTTTTGTTGTGTAATTGTCCTTGATTCAAAAATGCATATTCACCTATTGATAACTACAAGAGAAGGCGATGACTTGAATGTGTGAATGGGCCATTGTGGATATAGTGCCACACACAGAATTTATTGCATCCTACCTTTTAGCTAAAGGCTGTTCTGTTCTGATTGAATTAGCTGGGTGGTGGTAACTGGGGACAGGACC
Source organism: Gekko japonicus (assembly GCF_001447785.1). Taxonomy (NCBI): domain Eukaryota; kingdom Metazoa; phylum Chordata; class Lepidosauria; order Squamata; family Gekkonidae; genus Gekko; species Gekko japonicus. Next base: position 162,603 of record NW_015163143.1, read on the forward strand.
TTTTTGGTAGTGGTGCCCCATTGTAAAAATCTCTCCTCAGGGATCTTCAGTTAGTGCTTCCTTGAATGACATTTAGGTGCTGGGTCCCTGTTTTATGGTAAATGTATATTTTATGCTATATGTTCTACATTCATTGCTGTATATTAAATAGCCAAGGGTTGACTCATGTGTGGCTTGGCAAATTCCCATGATGGGCCCAGCTACAGCAATGCTTTAGAGTCCTGCAAATCCAGGGAATGCCCATATTTGCAGAAAAACCTGTCCTTAAAAAAAAGCCTGATTTGGGGGGATAACCCTCGAAGTTGACAGCGATGTTTGTGCATGTGTACATGTGACTCCCCTGCCAATGGTCTGACAGCAGTATTTGGAAGCATTTTCCCATAGTTCCTCAAATGGCATGCAGACATTTGCAACAACAAGAGAAGGTATGAGGAGAAGGGAACAGATCCAGTGGTGGCAAAGCAAAGCAAGCCTATGGAGGGAAGGGAGACTCCTCTGTGGCAGCAACTCAAAGCTGGTGCATGAAGCAGGTAGGTGAAATTTCCCATTCTCCACAAGTCCTTACAGTCCAATCCCCCGAAATGCTATGTAATGCTAGTTTTGCTATTGTATTCAGGGTTGCCAACCAGGAATTACAACTGATCAGGGCTATTTTTGGGCAGGAACGCACAGGAACGGAGTTCCGGCTGGCTCCCAAGTTGGCCACGCCCAACAGGAACTTATTAGCATAATAGGCCACACCAAACAGCAGAAGCTCATTAGGATTGGCTACATTAGGGGTGTGTGGCCTAATATGCAAAGGAGTTCCTGCTACAAAAAAAGGCCCTGGGTTTTGACAACAAACAAGGTAAACAGAATAACAAGCAAAAGGTGTGTGTGGCTGGATAACTACACTTTTGGTAACATGTGGGTGCAGCCTAATGTGCTAATGAGCTGTGCTGTCAGGGGTAGGGCTGCCAAGTGGGGGCGGGGAATCCCCCGCTTTGGAGGCGGAATCGGGCCCCGGGGGGAACTCCGCCCCCGAAGCTGCGTCACCGGAGTTTCTCCCCCGACGATCTGGGCCACGCCCCCAACGTAAGCACGTAGCACGTCACTTCCTCCCCGCTCCCCGATCTGAGGGGTGAGTAGACTTGACAACCCTAGTCAGGGGTGTGGCCCAATATGCTAATGAGTTCCTGCTGTTGGGTGTGGCCTATTATGCTAATGAGTTCCTGCTGGGCTTTTTCTACAAAAAGAGCCCTGCAACTGATCACTAGACTACAAAGATCTACAGGAATGTCTCTTCCCATATGTCCCTCAAAGAGCTTTACCCTCTACAGGTCAATGTCTGCTGGTGGTCCCCGGCCCAAAGAAGATCCACTCTGGCTCTGTCCTGGTGGAACACTCTGCCAAGTGGGATTAGGGCCCTTCAGGACATGTTACAATTCTGCCGGGCCTGTAAAATGGAGATGCTCTGCCAGGCCTTTGGTTGAGGCGGCGGAGATCTGACCGTATTGGCCTCCCCTACCTGGCCTGGTGCTATTTATCTGGCACTATTGTTGCTGCCTTTTTGCCTTTCCCATAGATGGACAGGCAAAAAGGCCATCTATGGGTACACATACCAGAGTGCTTGTCAGCTCATGTCTGAGGCCATCTTGTGAGTTGTATTAGTCAATGTTGTATAGATTTTAAATATAGTGTAGATTATGTTTTTAAATTGTGCATATTTACTCTTGTAACCCGCCCTGAGCCCTGCAGTGCAGGGAAGGGTGGGCTAGAAATGAAAATAAATAAATAAATCAGCTTCCCTGGAGATAATGGCAACTGCAGAGGGGAGGACTGTATAGCATCATCCCCCTGCCCGAGCTCCCCCCCCCCGGCAACTCCACTCTCTCCAGGTACCGCCTCAACTCTTTAGGTATCTCCCAAGCTGGGGCTGGCAACCCTAGACTTTTATTATCTGACTGATGGTTTTCATTTTTTGTTCAGCTCCTGTTATTAGTCACCTTTGGAGCTTAGGATGAAAGAGGGAAGGGAAGAAAGGAAGGAACAACCTAGTGCTTTGCAAAGAAGTCAGCTCACGCAATCTGCCACCCCGAATGGTGCTCGAAATCAAATGCCTGAGGAGGCCTGCCTGGTAGGGCAGTGAGTGCAAACTGAACCTTGTTCCAAGTCAGCAAGGCAGGGTGAGGGAATGTGTCCTGACATGCCGAGAGAATTGCTATGCATTTCCATGGTGTGTTATTGCTTCCTTCCTTTGTTCTCCCTTGGCAGACAGGTAGGAGAGGAAGCTTAATCTCTGGGTTCATTTGGAGTAGATTGCTTTGTAGGGTAAACATAGTGATAAAGTGTGGCCCATTTTTGTGTGTGTTCATGGACTGGAGTCCTTCCTCGCTGTAATGTCACGTTGATGGAGTCTGTGGCTGTTGCTCCCGTATCGAAATTACCAGCTATTATCACAACCTGTAACCAGCAATTGCCCTGCCGTTGCTGATTTTAGTTCTTTATCAAAGTATACTGTGTGCCAGAGAAAGGTGATGGATGAGAACTGTGGTGTGGAATGAAGGCAACCGGGGGGGGGGGGGGAATAGCTGTGCGTGCACATGGCATACTTCCCAACTGTCCCTATTTACCAGAGAGAGGCCCTATTTTATGGCCTCTGTCTCTAGTAAATCTCTGTATTGATTTAGTCTTTTAGGTATATTTTGGAGAGTGCCATTTTGAAACATGAGTGAGAACAGCACAACATGCCGCAAAGCAACTGCTGAATTTGCAGGGAGACCACAGCGTGTGTGGCACGAAAACAGAGAACAGTCGAGCATTGTGGAGAGTTCTTGGTAAGGAATGTGTTTTTCTCATCCAAATAGGGTTGCCAGCCTCCACGTGGAGCCTGGAGATCTCCTGAAATTACTACTGATATCCAGTCTAAAAAGATCAGTTCCCCCGGAGAAAATGGCAGCTTTACAGGGTGGGACTGAGGTCCCAAACCCCACCGTCCTCAGGCTCCACTCCCAAATCTCCAGGAATTTCTCAACCTTGAGCTGGCAAGTCCAAAGGAGGTGGACATAGGCAGCAATGGATTTATGTTGTGGTTGGGCGTAGCAGGAACGGAAGCTTAGCGCGCGCTGGTGCGAGCCAGGGCAGACTCAGCGGCATCCCATCCTCGTCGCCACTGTTATGTAGTGGGTTGCCGCATGGATAAACGACCGACGACGACGTAGTGCATGGCACGCTTTATTTGGTACACAACAAGAACAAGGACAAACGGCCGGCAGGCCAACTATATACATACCTGGGGACACACCCCTGGTCACCATTGGTGGGTTTGAATCTCCCGCCATGGTTCCCATTGGTTCCCCAGTGGAGGGACTAGGAGCCTAGTCCCTATTGTTCTTCCAGAGCCAAACTCTGGCTGTTCGCTGGCCCCCGGTGGTGGTCAGCATACACTACAGACACTGAACATGTGCAGAGTTCCTTGGCCTTCCAAGGGTAGGAAAAATCCTTTGGAAAAACCCAAGATCAAAGTTTCCTTGAGCATAATAGAACATTCTTCCGATGTGAGGACAAGTGCTTGCTTGCTTGTGCAAACCATCTTTAGTTCTGCTCATGCACACCATCAGCAATTGGACAGGTGAATAAAAATCCAGTTAAAAGCTAGAAAATTTCTGGGCAAATAGAGAAGAAGAAGAAGAGGAAGAGATTGGATTTGTACCCCGCCCTTCACTTGGAGTCTCAGAGTGGCTTACAAACGCCTTTCCCTTCCCCTCCCCACAACAGACACCCTGTGAGGTGGGTGGGGCTGAGAGAACTCTGACACAAACTGCTCTTTCAGGAACAGCTGTGCCAGAGCTTGTGACTGACCCAAGGTCACATCAGCAGGTGCAAGTGGAGGAGTGGGGAACCAAACCTGGTTCTCCCAGATTAGAGTCCGCACACTTAACCACTACACCAATAGTGTTGCAGTGGCTTCTGAAATATTAAGACAAGGTTCCTTTGGCAAGTTAACGGGATGGATGGCCCCTGAGCTGGTGCTCAGCCAGTTTGGTTAGATAATCTCATGCCAGGAGAGCCTCAGAAGGAAGAAGGATCACCACTGAAAATGACGAAGTGCTCATGGTGATGCCGAGGGGTCATTAGGAGAAGAAACCAAGCTGAAGAGGAGCCATTTTAGCAGTGGCTTGATTCCAGATGCTCATGGAAGAAGCCAGAAGAGGAAGGGAATTTTTTTTTTATTGCAGGAGCCCAGTATGGAGATCGGGAGATTAAAATATCTGTTTAAACTCAAGAAGATTCTAACTTCTCTGCAGCTGCCAATTCCATTCAAGCTGATGCTAGAATAAATACTGTTTGTCTTCAAGGTGCCACTGGACTCCTGATTTATTGTGTAGCTGCAGAGGAACACAGGCTACCCGTCTGGATTTACCAATTCAAGGACTGAATATATTTGCACAGAGGCCAGAACTGGGCATTTTGGGGGGATTGGCAGGGGACAGTTGAGATTTGAGGCTTTGTCAGACCACGAGCCCAATCCTGATACTGATGTACCATTAGTAAAGTAAAGGTAAAGGTTTCCCTTGCTGACTCTAGGGATGCGGTGCTCATCTCCGTTTCCAAGCCGAAGAGCCAGCGCTGTCCAAAGACATTTCCGTGGTCATGTGGCCAGCATGACTAGATGCTGAGGCGCATGGAATGCTGTTACCTTCCCACCAAAGCGGTACCTATTTATCTACTTGCAATTTCTTGCTTTTGAACTGCTAGGTTGGCATTACTATTACATCAATATAAATAAGGGCCAATGAAGATACTGTGCAGAATGTGAGTTCCTGTCAGTCTGGAGCTGGTAAATGGTGTGGGTGCATGGCTGAGATTTGGATTAAGATCTTGGGGGTGGGTGGGCGGGGTTTACCCACTTGGTTTCACTACTTGAAATTCCTACTCCAATGCTATTAGCAGTTGTTTTTTTTTTGGGGGGGGGGAGAAATGTCCTTTTAAAAGCTATATTTTCCCTTTTAAAATTCTGATAATAACATGGTTTGGGTTAACAAGACTGAGAGATATTGAAATGTTAAATCCTCTCTTCCCAAAGTGTCTCAATCCAAATCATGGCTATATAGTTTTTTACTGACTGAGACATCTGGGATCACCATCACATCTGTCTTGACCCTTGAAATATTGCCATTATACTCCTTAAGAGACAAAAGTGACTTCCCTGCTCCCGTTTGACCTGCTCAGATCCCCTGGAATTTAAGGATTCTGAATTTGCAGCTCTGTAGCCAGCTGCGGTGGCTCAAGTGGTTAAGACGCTGAACTGCAGGCTGTGGAAGGTCGGTAGTTCAGCAGTTCGAGACCTGAGTGTGCCGCATGACGGAGTGAGCTCCCGTCTCTAGTTCCAGCTCCTGCCAACCTAGCAGTTCAAAAGCAAGAAATTGCAAGTAGATAAATAGGTACCACATCCGTGGGAAGGTAACAGCGTTCCGTGCGCCTTGGTGTTTAGTCATGCCGGCCACATGACCACGGAAATGTCTTCGGACAACGCTGGCTCTTCGGCTTGGAAACGGAGATGAGCACCGCAACCCTAGTGTCGGATTCGACTGGCTGTCGAGCAAGGAAAACCTTTAACTTTAGCCAGCCATAGCACACCTGGCTGCAGCACATTTCAAAGGGGACATCGAGATCTGGATGCACAGCATGGTGGCCTCACGGTGCACAAACCTAGAGTGTGCAAATGGGAATGTGGGCCAAAGAACACTATGCAGGAAACGGAAGCAAGGACAGCAACATAGGGAAAGCATAATGATGAAACTCACCTTCTTAAATCCTTATAAAGACTCAGTGTCAGGACATAAAAAACCCACTCTAACACCAATTGCAACCTCTGTGACTGCTGTGCTCCTTGTCGCGGTCCGCGCGGAATGCTGGCTGGCACGTTAGTGCCCAAGGGAGATAGAGAACCCACAAACGCTGGAGTCAGGTACTTTGGTGCAACCACAGTGATTTATTTACACCAAGCCACCACCTATTTACAGCTCTGAATGTCAATATGCTCCGCAGCAACTGATACATGGAGAAGGGGAAGAATGCTGTACAAGCTGTACATTTATACATCTGCTGACCAATCAGCTCATGGCTGATGCAACCTTCAGCAATATCTTCAGTGCCAGGCTGCACTGCCTTAAACTGGTTCTGGCCAGCCTCCTAGCAGTCACATGCTGTTATTAGCTGTCACTTTTCTGACACACCAGATTAAACTCATCTAGGCCAGCCTTACCATAATTTGTGTATCACGACACTCCCCCTTAAGGCTGCGCCTGGATGCACAGTTTGCTATTCAATATACACTTAAAAAACCATATTTTACAATCAAGCAATCTGTTACACTTAACATCCAGTAAAGCATCATGTTTACATTGTTATTTTTGATGTCCTATGGAGTAGCTCCAGTAAGCCCTGTTCCATTACATCACATACAGTAACACTTTAGTAAAGCACCCTTTGCATTGTTAGGTTGATGTTCTATGGCTTAGCTCCATCAAGCTCTGTCCCATTACATCACACACAAACATTGTTATACTTTACAATCAGTTACACATCACAATTAGTTACACAGTAAATACTCCAGTTACACATAACCTTTATTCACTGCTTCACATGTTGCCTTTTATTTCACATAGTTGCTTTGCCCCCTGTATGTCAAAATACCTCTGGGCATCCTATGTTACTGCAAAAACTGTTTTTTGCCTTTTGAACCAAGCCTCAGACTTAGGCAGTTCCACACCTGCTCACAAAGAGCCTTGTGTTCAACCTTTTGCTTGCTCACAGAGAGCCATCAGTGTTGTTTCAGAAACCATTGTTACATTGCTAGCTGTTCAAGCTCACAGCAATACACATTGTTTGTTTTTGTTATACCTTTGGTAGTGCCCTCAGGCAGATGCTTTCAGTGAACACCCTTTTTACCAATTTTTTACATTTTTATTATTTGGTGCCTCAGTATTCACAAGCATCATCGTCCACAGGGAAACCTGTTATGATGTCACAACCATATCTAGTTGGGAAACCTGTGACCAAGTCACATCCATATCTTACTGGCGGTATGCCCTTTGTGCTACGAGTAGACACCCTCTGTGGCACACTCTCAGTAGTCACCCTTTGTGGCACAACCTCTTGCTCTGTTTTCACAGACACAGGCACATTCTCATTAGTTACAGGTCTATGTTCAGACTTTACAGAACTCTCACCAGACACTTGAACACTCTGTTTCTGTTTTACCTCAGGTTCTCTTGTTACCACACCTTTGTTATTTGCACTTCCAGTGCCACTTGTACTAGGTAACTCTACCACCTCAGGAACTTTGTTGGCATGAATTCTATCCCAGTTTTCGTCCTCACAAAAATTAGCAGACCTGCTGTAAGTAATCCTTTGGTTATTGTCTGCAAACCTGTAGCTTTTCATGCCAGACTGGTAACCCAAAAATGTTAGCTTTTTTGCTTTGGGCCCTCCTTTCCT